>NC_133128.1:196668752-196916436 GCF_048418815.1 Hemitrygon akajei
ACATAAATCACCTCCGTGATCGTTAGCACTTTAGTTAGAATCGCGGTCTCATCGAAGCAGTACTCTAAAACCATCCGGAGAAAGTTCTGAGTTTGCAACCGTATCATCAATCCAGGTCTCAGTGATACATATGACATTAGCTTCCATAAATGCCCACTGATATTTCATGTTCGCATGGAGTTCATCAAGTTTGTGTCTTAGGGATCTATATTAGCAAGCATTATAGATGGGAGAGGCAGACGCTTCCGCTTACTTGCCAATCTCTTAAGCCGCTGCCACTCCTCTCCTGCCCCATAACCTCGCTCTGTCAGGCCGAGACTCCGCACTCGCTTGTACAGTTCGGATAGCAACCAATTCAAGCCATAGGTTTTTATGTATTGGTTGCGAGGCAGTAGTAGGTATCCCATTGCGTATTGGATCACCAGAGTTGTTAGTTGTTTCCGCTACAGACACGTAATCGACCGAAACATTAGACAGAGAAAGACAACACTCCACTTCCCGCCATTACAGCGCCACCAAATGACTTTCTCAAATTGATGGGTGCCATGACCAACCTGTCGCAGCACTTCCCGATAGCAGATGTTAGAGCCACCGGGCGGTAGTAATTAAGGCACAATATTTTGTTTTGGATACCAGGATGAGTTTGTTCATATGCAGGAGATGGCCGTAAGTCAGGCATTCAATATCCAAGGATGGCTTGTAGTCCATTCTTGTGCATTTTTTGTGTGATCCCAATGCAAGGCCTGATTTCAAAGCCTTCACAAATGTTCCTTCTCAATTTTGAGTATTTATGAGCTAGGGATTCCCAGGAGTTGGTGAGGATGTTGTTTTTTTTTTCAAAGCGCTCTAACCATCTTCAAATTCAAGTTTAATTGTCATTCAACCATTCATGAATACCGTCAAACGAAACTGTTGCTCCGGGGCCAAGGTGAAAAATGCAGTACCGAGTCACATGCAACATGAAGCAAATAGAGCACATATAACAGAGAAGTACACATAAAGTATCAGTAAAATACCCTTGAATCTGTTCACCGACAATCTCTTCCCATGACTGGGCATTCTGTTTGATCTGAGAGATTCACATAGCCAATTGAATACACCAATACTTCCGATGTAATCAGTTTGATTAACCTTTTGTTCTTTTCCTTTATCTATTGCCATTCACAGCAACAGTGATTATATTATGCCAGAACATGCAAATTATTCTTTAGTTCAGTGGCCATCGTTTCTGACTCAATGAAGTGACAATGCATTATTTCTGGCATGACAGCTGGCCTCACAACTGAAAATATCACTGGCTGTCCGTATCCTACTGGACACAATACCAACATGATAAATAAGCAATAAATATTGAGAACATGAGATTAAGTGTCCTTGAAAGTGAGTACATAGGTTGTGGGAATATTTCAGTGATGGAGCAAATGAAGTTGAGTGAAATTATCTCCTCTGTTTCAAGAGCCTAATGGTTGAGGGGTAATTCCTGAGGCTCCTGTACCTCCTTCCTGATGGCAGTGGTGAGAAGGGAACATGCCCTGGGTGGTGGGGGTCCCTGAGGATGAATGCTGCTTTCCTGCCACAATGCTTTGTGGACGTGTTCTCATTGGTGGGGAGGGCTTTATCCATGACAGACTGGGTTGTATCCATTACTTTTTGTAGGATTTTCCATTCAAGAACATTGGTGTTTCCATACCAGGCTGTAATAAGCCAGGTAATATGCTCTGTACCACACGTCTATAGAAGTTTGTCAAAGTTTTAGATGCCTTGCCGCATTGTCGCAAATTCCTAAGGAAGTAGAAGTTCTGCCGTGCTTTCTTCATAATTGCACTTACATGCTGAGCCCAGGACAGATCCTCTGAAATGATAACACCGAGGAATTTAAAGTTGCTGACTCTCTCCACTTCTGATTTCCCCAATGAGGACTAGCTTATGGACCTCCTGTTTCATCCTCCTGAAGTCAATAATAAGATCCATGGTCTTGCTGACATTGAGTGAGGGGTTGTTGTTGTGGCACCACTCAGCCAGATTTTCAGTCTCCCTCTGCTAATTCTCTGATTTGTCACCACATTTGATTCAGCCTTGCAATTACTTAAGAGCAGCTGGGAAATTTAAATTCAAGTATAAATAAATCTGTAATTTAAAAAAATCTGTTATCAGAAATAGTGACCATGAAACAAGCATATTATCATACATGAAGTCTGCTATTCTTATCCTATCTACCCAATACAAGAATTCAGACCCACCAATATGTTGATCTTCTCAGTTCAGTGATAATTAGAGAAAGATTATAAATCTCTGACTTCCCAGTAATGTCTGCTGCAAAAGAGCAATTAGTATAAAATGTCACTCTGCTGATGGTACTATCTCTGTTCAACATGAATATTACCAATTCTCCCAAAGAATCACCAGCAACTTCTCAGCTGTGTTGTTTGCCTCCGTCAGCAGAGTTGACTAAATGAACAAAACCAACAGACTCCTAGTACAGATAATGGACTGCCTTCATACAATGTTTTCAGACAAACAGACATACTTTATTGATCCGGAGGGAAATTGGGTTTCGTTACAGTCGCACCAACCAAGAATAGTGTAGAAATATAGCAATATAAAACCATAAATAATTAAATAATAATAAGTAAATAATGCCAAGTGGAAATTAGTCCAGGACCAGCCTATTGGCTCAGGGTGTCTGACACTCCAAGCGAGGAGTTGTAAAATTTGATGGCCACAGGCAGGAATGACTTCCTATGATGCTTAGTGTTACATCTCCGTGGAATGAGTCTCTGGCTGAATGTACTCCTGTGCATAACCAGTACATTACGGAGTGGATGGGAGACATTGTCCAAGATGGCATACAACTTGGCATCCTCTTTTTAGACACCACCGTCAGAGAGTCCAGTTCCACCCTGACAACATCACTGGCCTTGCGAATAAGTTTGTTGATCCAGTTGGTGTCTGCTACCCAAGCACACAACAGGAAACAGGATAGCACTGGCCACCACAGACTCATAGAACATCCTCAGTATCGTCTGGCAGACATTAGAGGACCTCACGTCTCCTCAGGAAATAGAGATGGCTCTGACCCTTCCTGTAGACAGCCTCAGTGTTCTTTGACCAGTCCACTTTATTGTCAATTCGTATCCCCAGGTATTTGTAATCCTCCACCATGTCCACACTGACCCCTTGGATGGAAACAGGGGTCACCGGTGCCTTAGCCCTCCTCAGATCCACCACCAGCTCCTTAGTCTTTTTCACATTAAGCTGCAGATGATTCTGCTCGCACCATGTGACAAAGTTTCCCACCATAGCCCTGTACTCAGCCTCATATCCCTTGCTGATGCATCCAACTATGTCAGAGTCATCAGAAAACTTCTGAAGGTGGCAAGACTCTGTGCAGTAGTTGAAGTCCGAGGTGTAGATGATGAAGAGAGAGACAGGACAGTCCCCTGTGGAGCCCCAGTGCTGCTGACCACTCTCTCTGACACACAGTGTTGCAATCGCACATACTGTGGTCTGCTAGTCAGGTAATCAATAATCCATGACACCAGGGAATCATCCACCTGCATCACTGTCAGCTTCTCACCCAGCAGAGCAGGGCGGATGGTGTTGAACACACTGGAGAAGTTTAAAAACATGACCCTCACAGTGCTCGCCAGCTTGTCCGGGTGGGCGTAGACACAGTTCAGCAGGTAGACGATGGCATCCTCAACTCCTAGTCGGGGCTGGTACGCAAACTGGAGGGGGTCTAAGTGTGGCCTAACCATAGGCTGGAGCTGCTCTAGAACAAGTCTCTCCAGGGTCTTCATGATGTGGGAGGTCAATGCCACCGGTCTGTAGTCATTGGAGCCACTGGGGCACGGCGTCTTTGGTACAGGGACGAGGCAGGACGTCTTCCACAGCACAGGAACCCTCTGGAGACTCAGGCTCAGGTTGAAGACATGGTGAAGTACTCCACATAGCTGGGGGGCACAGGCTTTGAGCACCCTGGGGCTGACACCATCCGGGCCTGCAGCCTTGCTTGTGTGGAGACGTTTCAGCTGTCTGCTCACCTGTTCAGCTGTGAAGCCCACCGTGGTGGTTTCAGGTGGGGGAGGGGTGTAGTCATGAGAGCAGGGTGGAGGGCTGTGAGGAGGGGTAGGAGGGGAGAGTGGAGTATGTGTTGGTTGGGGGCCGACAACAGATGAATCATGTGGGGGGTGGGCAGGGGCCACAGTGTCAAATCTGTTGAAGAACAGGTTAAGTTTGTTGGCCCTGTCCACACTGCCTTCAGCTCCTCTGTTGCTAGTTTGCCAGAACCCAGTGATGGTCCTCATCCCACTCCAGACCTCTTTCATGTTGTTCTGCTGGAGTTTCCACTCAAGCTTCCTCCTATACCTGTCTTTAGCCTCCCTGCTCTTGGCTTTCAGGTCCCTCTGTATTGTCCTCAGCTCCTCCCTATCTCCATCTCTAAACACCGTCTTTTTAGCGTTCAGGATGTCCTTAACGTCCTTTTTTACCCATGGCTTGTTATTTGAATAACAAAGGACAGTTCTTGCCGGAACATTGCAGTCCACACAGAAGTTGATGTAACCAGTGATGCACTCTGTGAGCCCATCAATGTCCTCTCCATGTGGCTCACAGAGTGCCTGCCAGTCTGTCACCTCAAAACAACCCTGGAGTGCCTCAACAATTGCAACCTCCAAATCTTCTTTTGCATTGTAACATCCAAGATGATTGCCGATACCTTCAAATTCCTACCTTGGTGAAGTAGTGAAATTGTTTCATTTTCACTCCTGGCCTTTCTCACATCTTACAGCTGAATCCTGAAACCACAACAAGCAAAGCAATTCTAAAATATCTTACTGCTTATTCTCGCCAACTATCCGTGACAAAAAATAATCACTGGTTTTTGAACACAAACAGTCACAACTGACACAATTTTCTCTATTTTCTCTGACACAATGTTCACTCTAAGCATGGTGTTGTGTCTAAAAACCACTCGTCCATGTAATTGACTCCAGTTAGAAACTGCTCAGCTACAGTCTCCTGCCACAATTAAGTGACATAATTTCCCAAATCAACAAAGGGAATCCTGAATATTTTCTTGATTTGTTTTTGATCTTTAAGAATTGTCCCAAATAAGCAAAGGCCTAATTAACTGGAATCCACTGCATTTCATAGCATTGTGAAAACATCATTGAGGAATTTGGAGAAGGAAATCTGAGAATCAGAATGGGAGTGCTGCAGGAGCCATTTTGATTTTTTCTTCTCATCAGGGTTAAGAGAGACGGGACTGTGCAGACGTGTAACGTTGGGCAGTGAAGCACAGAAGATTTAAAAGGAACACAGCCTTATACAGTGGGCAGCATCGTTTGCGGGCAGCAGAGTAAGCTGGGAGCAGAGTGAAGGCTTAAGGGCTTTGGCTCAATGGGCTTAGGCGGAAATGGGCGAGGCAAAGTAGGCTTAGTTTTCAGTTTTTCCTGTCATTTGAGGAAAGGGGGAATTATGAGTGTGAGGGCAGCTTGTTGTTCTCAGTGTCAGATGTGGGAGGTCCTGAAGTCTCTAGCCTCCCGGACGTCCATATCTGCACCAGGTGCGCCGAGCTGCAGCTCCTAAGGGACCATGTTAGAGAACTGGAGCTGCAGCTCAATGACCTTCGTCTGGTCAGGGAGAGTGAGGAGGTGATAGAGAGGAGTTACAGGCAGGTGGTCACATTGGGGCCACAGGAGGCAGACAAGTGGGTCACGGTCAGGAGAGGGAAGGGGAAGAGTCAGGTACTAGAGTGGCTGTACCCCTTGACAATAAGTACTTCCGTTCGAGTACTGTTGGGGGGACAGTCTACCTGGGGGAAGCAACAGTGGCCGTGCCTCTGGCACAGAGTCAGGCCCTGTAGCTCAGAAGGGTATGGAAAGGAAGAGGAAGGCAGTAGTAACAGGGGACTCGATAGTTAGGGTGTCAGATAGACGATTCTGTGGACGCAGTCAGAAGACCCAGATGGTAGTTTGCCTCCCTGGTGCCAGGGTCCGGGATGTTTCTGATCGCGTCCAAGATATCCTGAAGTGGGAGGGTGAGGAGCCAGAGGTCATGGTACATACAGGTACCAATGACATAGGTAGGAAAAGAGAAGAGGTCCTGAAAGGAGAATATAAGGAGTTAGGAAGGGAGCTGAGAAGAAGGACGGCAAAGCTAGTAATCCCGAGATTACTGCCTGTGCCATGCGACAGTGAGAGTAGCAGTGGAATGAGGTGGAGGGTAAATGCATGGCTGAGGGATTGGAGCAAGGGGCAGGGATTCAAGTTTCTGGATCATTGGGACCTCTTTTGGGGCAGGTGTGACCTGTACAAAAAGGACAGGTTGCACTTGAATCCTAGGGGAACCAATATCCTGGCGGGGAGATTTGCTAAGGCTACTAGGGAGACTTTAAACTAGAATGGTTAGGAGGTGGGAACCAAATTGAAGAGACGAGGAGAGAGGAGGTTAGTTCACAAATAGAGAAAGCTCGTAGGCAGTGTGTGAGGGAGGATAGGCAGGTGATAGAGAAGGGGAGCGCTCAGACCAAAGATGTAGAGGAGAAGGAAGAAAAAGAAGATAGTAAAGTTGTTTCAACCAACACACACAAAATGCTGGTAGAACACAGCAGGCTAGGCAGCATCTATAGGGAGAAGCGATGTCGACATTTTGGGCCGAGACCCTTCGTCAGGACTAACCAAAAGGAAAGATAGTAAGAGATTTGAAAGTAGAGGGGGTAGTAAAGTTGTTTGCACTGTTAGGGATAAACAGAGAGCAAGAGGTGGAGAATTTCTTAAATGCATTTATTTTAATGCCAGGAGCATTGTAAGAAAGGTGGATGAGCTTAGAGCATGGATTGATACCTGGAAATATGATGTTGTAGCTATTAGTGAAACATGGTTGCTGGAGGGGTGTGATTGGCAACTAAATATTCCTGGATTTCGTTGCTTCAGGTGTGATAGAATTGGAGGGGCAAGAGGGGGAGGTGTGGCATTGCTTGTCAGAGAAAATATTACAGCAGTGCTTTGGCAGGATAGATTAGAGGGCTCATCTAGGGAGGCTATTTGCGTGGAATTGAGGAATGGGAAAGGTGTAGTGACACTTATAGGGATGTATTATAGACCACCTAGTGGGGAGCAAGAATTGGAGGAGCAAATTTGCAAGGAGATAGCAGATATTTGTAGTAAGCACAACGTTGTGATTGCAGGAGATTTTAATTTTCCACACATAGACTGGGAAGCCCATTCTGTAAAAGGGCTGGATAGTTTGGAGTTTGTAAAATGTGTGCAGGATAGTTTTTTGCAGCAATACATAGAGGTACCAACTAGAGAAAGGGCAGTGTTGGATCTCCTGTTAGGGAATGAGATAGGTCAGGTGACAGAGATATGTGTTGGGGAGCACTTCAGGTCCAGTGATCACAATGCCATTAGTTTCAATATAATTATGGAGAAGGGTAGGTCTGGACCCAGGGTTGAGATTTTTGATTGGAGAAAGGCTAACTTTGAGGAGATGCGAAAGAATTTAGAAGGAGTGGATTGGGACAATTTGTTTTATGGGAAGGATGTAATAGACAAATGGAGGTCATTTAAAAGTGAAATTTTGAGGGTATAGAATCTTTATGTTCCTGTTAGGTTGAAAGGGAAGGTTAAAAGTTTGAGAGAGCTGTGGTTTTCAAGGGATATTGGAAACTTGGTTCGGAAAAAGAGAGAGATCTACAATAAATATAGGCAGCATGGAGTAAATGAGGTGCTCAAGGAATATAAAGAATGTAAAAAGAATCTCAAGAAAGAAATTAGAAAAGCTAAAAGAAGATACAAGGTTGCTTTGGCAAGTAAGGTGAAAATAAATCCAAAGGGTTTCTACAGTTAAATTAATAGCAAAAGGATAGTGAGGGATAACATTGGTCCCTTAGAGAATCAGAGTGGACAGCTATTTGTGGAGCCAAAAGAGATGGGGGAGATTTTGAACAATTTCTTTTCTATGGTATTCACTAAGGAGAAGGATATTGAATTGTATAAGGTAAGGGAAACAAGTAGGGTAGTTATGGAAACTATGATGATTAAAGAAGAGGAAGTACTGGCGCTTTTAAAGAATATAAAAGTGGATAAGTCTCCAGGTCCTGACAGGATTATCCCTAGGACCTTGAGGGAAGTTAGTGTAGAAATAGCAGGGGCTCTGACAGAAATATTTCAAATGTCATTAGAAATGGGGATAGTGCCAGACAATTGGCGTATTGCTCATTTGATTCCATTGTTTAAAAAGGGTTCTAAGAGTAAACCTAGCAATTATCAGCCTGTAGGTTTGACGTCAGTGGTGGGTAAATTAATGGAAAGTATTCTTAGAGATGGTATATATAATTATCTGGATAGACAGGGTCTGATTAGGAACAGTCAACATGGATTTGTGCGTGGAAGGTCATGTTTGACAAATCTTATTGAATTTTTTGAAGAGGTTATTAGGAAAGTTGACGAGGGTAAAGCAGTGGATGTTGTCTATATGGACTTCAGTAAGGCCTTTGACAAGATTCCACATGGATGATTAGTTAGGAAGGTTCAGTCAGATATTAATATTGAAGTAGTAAAATGGATTCAATAGTGGCTGGATGGGAGATGCCAGAGAGTAGTGGTGGATAACTGTTTGTCAGGTTGGAGGCCGGTGACTAGTGGTGTGCCTCAGGGATCTGTACTGGGTCCAGTGTTGTTTGTCATATACATTAATGATCTGGATGATGGGGTGGTAAATTGGATTAATAAGTATGCAGATGATACTAAGATAGGTGGCGTTGTGGATAATGAAGTAGGTTTTCAAAGCTTGCAGAGAGATTTAGGCCAGTTAGAAGAGTGGGCTGAAAGATGGCAGATGGAGTTTAATGCTGATAAGTGTGAGGTGCTACATTTTGGTAGGAATAATCAAAATAGGACATACATGGTAAATGGTAGAGCTTTGAAGAATGCAGTAGAACAGAGTGATCTAGGAATAATTGTGCATAGTTCCCTGAAGATGGAATCTCATGTGGATAGGGTGGTGAAGAAAGCTTTTGGTATGCTGGCCTTTATAAATCAGAGCATTGAGTATAGGAGTTGGGATATAATGTTAAAATTGTACAAGGCATTGGTGAGGCCAAATTTGGAGTATTGTGTACAGTTCTGGTCACCGAATTATAGGAAAAATGTCAACAAAATAGAGAGAGTACAGAGGAGATTTACTAGAATGTTACCTGGGTTTCAGCACCTAAGTTACAGAGAAAGGTTGAACAAATTAGGTCTTTATTCTTTGGAGCGTAGAAGGTTGAGGGGGTACTTGATAGAGGTATTTAAAATTACGAGGGGGTTAGATAGAGTTGACGTGGATAGGCTTTTTCCATTGAGAGTAGGGGAGATTCAAACAAGAGGACGTGAGTTGAGAGTTAGGGGCAAAAGTTTAGGGGTAACACGAGGGGGAACTTCTTTACTCAGAGAGTGGTAGCTGTGTGGAACGAGCTTCCAGTAGAAATGGTAGAGGCAGGTTCGATATTGTCATTTAAAAAAAAATTGGATAGGTAAATGGACAGGAAAGGAATGGAGAGTTATGGGCTGAGTGCAGGTAGGTGGGACTAGGTAAGAGTAAGCATTCGGCACAAACTAGAAGGGCCAAGATGGCCTGTTTCCGTGCTGTAATTGTTATATGGTTATATGGTTCTAATGTTTTATCTTGAAATATTTTGTTTCGCAAGTAGCATAAGACAATGTAGCAGAATTAAGCCATTTGACCCATTGTGTCTGCTCTGCTATTCGATCCTGGCTGATTTATTATCCTTCTCAACTCCAATCCTTTTAGCTTGGATTCCATTAACTTGGGAAGGATAAGTGTGTAAAAGTTAGAACAAACACGAGGAAATCTGCAGATGCTGGAAATTCAAACAACACACACAAAATGCTGGTGGAACACAGCAGGCCAGGCAGCATCTATAGGGAGAAGCGCTGTCGACGTTTTGGGCCGAAACCCCTCGGCCCGAAATGTCGACAGTGCTTCTCCTTATAGATGCTGCCTGGCCTGCTGTGTTCCACCAGCATTTTGTGTGTGTTGTTTAAAAGATAGAAGCACCCACTCCACTTTAACATTTGACAAACCTTTGAGTGAAGATATGCATTGATCTCATTTTCTTTAGGCATGCCTACTGAAACAACGACTGCAATCTGTTGCATGCTGTTTGGTGGTACCTTTGAAAAATTTCCCAAGTTGAAAGTCTGTTTTGCCCATGGAGGTAAGCACTATATTTAGAACTTCAAAGAAATTGATCAATGCCTGTGGCTGAAACGTGACTGAGAGAAAAAGCAACTTCCTGTAGTAACAACACACACAAAATGCTGGTGGAACACAGCAGGCCAGGCAGCATCTATAGGAGAAGCACTGTCGACGTTTCGGGCCGAGACCCTTCGTCAGGACTAACGGGTTAGTCCTGTTTCCTTGTTTTCTGTTCATCACCCTCCTAGCTGTCTCACTTTCACCTTGCTCTCTCACTGTCTGGTTCCATATACTTTTGTGTCTGCTTCTATCTATCATCCACATCCCAATCCTACCCCTTCCCCACCTGACTCTATCTACCCAAAATCTCAGTCCTGATTAAGTATTTTGGTCAGAAATGTTGACTGATTAATCCTTTCCATTGATGCTGCTTGACCTGCTGACTTCCTGCAATATATTTTTGTGTGTGTTCCAGCATCTGCAGATGCTCCATTCTTGCTGTGCTTACCCACATCTCCTTCATCTCCTGGACATTCGCATTCATCCCATCTTCCCACCGCTTAACAAGAACAGAGTTCCTCATGTTCTCACCTATCACCCCATCATTCTCAGCAACTTACACAATCTTTAATGGGTTCTTACCACTAAAAACATCATTACCTCCCCTCAGCTCTCCACTTCCTCCATGATTCACATTCCACTCATCCCTCTCCACTAATCTCCCTCCTGGCACATATCCCTGCAAATGACAGAAGTGCTACAACTCCACATTTACCTCTTCCTTCACCTCCAGTCAGGGCCTAAGTCCTTCCAGTTCCACTTCACCTGTGAATCTGATGGGATTGTTTATTATATATGGTGCTCCTGAACAGCCTCTTCTACAGTGGTGAGACCCAAAGTAAATTCTGGGTTCACTTTGTCAGATACCTCCACTCCATCTGCAATAAGTGGAATTTTTCAGTAGCCAACCATTTTAATTCCTATCCCCATTCCCATTCTGACATAGAACATAGAAATCTACAGCACATTACAGGCCCTTCAATGTTGTGCTGATCATGTAACCTACACTAGAAACTCCCTAGAATTTCCCTAGAGCATAGCCCTCTATTTTTCTAAGCTCTATGTACCTATCTAAGAGTCTCTTAAAACACTCTATTGTATCCGATCCACCACTGTCGCCGCCAGTGCATTCCACACACCCACCATTCTCTGTGTGAAAAACTTACCCGACATCCCCTCTGTACCTACTTCCAAGCACCTTAAAACTATACCTCCTCAAGTTAGCCATTTCAGCCCTGGGATAAAACCTCTGGCTATTCACATGATAAATGCCATTCATCATCTTATACATCTCTATCAGCTCACATCTCATCTGCTGTCGCTCCAAGGAGAAAAGGCTACGTTCACTCAACCTATTCTCATAAGGCATGCTCTTCATCTAGGCAACATCCTTGTAAATCTCCTCTGCACTCTCTGTATAGTATCCACATCCTTCCTGTAGTGGGATGACCTGAACTGAACACATACACCAAGTGGGGTCTGACCAAGGTCTTATATAGCTGTAACATTACCTCATGGCTCTTGAACTCAATCGTAGGGGTGATAAATGCCAACACACCACATGCCTTTTTAACAACACTGTCAACCTGTACAGTGGCTTTGAGTGTCCTATGGACATGGACTTCAAGATCTCTCAAATCTTCCACACTGCCAAGGGTCTTACCATTAATACTATATTTTTCTTCAAATTTGACCTACCAAGATGAACCACTTCACACTTATTTGGGTTGAACTCCATCTACCACTTCTCAGCCCAGTTCTACATCCTATTGATGTCCCACTGTAACCTTTGACAACCCACCAGACTATCCACAACACCTAAGCAAAATTACTAACCCACCTTCTACTTCTTCATCCAGGTCAGTTACAAAAATCACAAAGAGAAGGGGTCTCAGAACAGATCCCTGTGGAAAACCACTGATCACCAACCTCTATGCAGAATACAAACCATCTACAACCACCCTTTGCCAATTTTGTATCCACAAAGCAAGGTCTCCTTGGATACCATGCCTCCTTACTTTCTGAATGAGCCCTGCATGGGGAACCTTATCTAATGCCTTACAAGTCCCTTGGTCCTAATGTAATGCATCCCACAATTCTGAAAGAAATTATTGTAGAGGCTTTGGTGATAATTTACCAAAATTCTCTGGACTCTGGGCAGGTCCCAGCAGATTGGAAGATGGTGATTGTCATGTGACTGTTCAAAAAAGGATGTAGGCAAAAGGCGGGTAACTATAGGCCAGTTAGTTTAATGTCTGAGGTTGGGAAAATCCTTGAAGCTATCATTAAAGAAGAAATAGTGAGGCATCTGGAAATAAATGGATCCATCAAGCAGATGCAGCATAGATTCAGCAAAGGCAGGTCCTGTTCGACAAACCTACTGGGGTTCTTTGAGGATATAATGAGCGCAGTGGGTAGAGGGGAACAGATGGACATTATATACTTCAATTTCCAGAAGGTGTTCAATAAGGTGCTGTATAAAAGACTGATCCGTAAGATAAGAATGCATAGAGTTGAGACAATGTATTAGCATGGATAGAGGATTGGTTAACTAATAGACAGCAGAGAGTTGGGATACATGGGTGTTACTCTGGTTGGCAATCAGTAGTGAGTGGTGTGTCGCAGTGGTCGGCGTTGGGCCTGCAACTATTCATGATATACATTAACGATCTGGAAGAGGGGACCAAGTGTAGTGTATCTCAGTTTGCTGATGATACTAAATTGAGTGGAAAAGCAAATTGTGCAAAAGATATGGAGAGCCTGCAGAGAGATATAGATAGTTAGGTGAGTGGGCAAGGGTCTGGCAGATGGAGTACAATGTTGGTAAATTTGAGGTCATCCACTTTGGAAGGAAAAAAGGAAGATCAGATTATTATTTAAATGGTAAAAAATATTGCAGCATGCCACTGTGCAGAGGGACTTGGGAGTGCTTGTGCATGAATCACAAAATGTTGGTTTGCATGTGTAGCAGTCTATCAAGAAGGCAAATGGAATATTGGTCTTCATTGCCAGAGAGATTGAATTTAAAGGTAGGGAGGTTATGCTGCAACAATACAGGGTACTGGTGAAGCCACACCTGGAGTACTGTGTGCAGTTCTGGTCTCCTTACTTGAGGAAGGATATACTGGCTTTGGAGGTGGTGCAGAGGAGGTTCAACAGGTTGATTCCAGAGATGAGGGAGTTGGACTATGAGGAGAGATTGAATCACCTGGGACTGTACTTGCTGGAATGAGAGGAGATCTTAAAGAAACATAAAATTATGAAAGGGATAGATAAGATAGAGGCAGGAGAGTTGTTTCTCCAAGTGAGACTAGAACTAGGGGACATAGTCTCAAGATTTGGGAGAGTAGATTTAGGATGGAGATGAGGAAGAAGGAACTGCTTTTCCAAGAGAGCAGTGAACCTGTGGAATTCTCTGCCCAATGAAGCACTGGAGGCTACCTCAGTGAAGACGTTTGGATAGAATTTTGCATAGTAGGGGAATTAAAAGTTATGAGGAAAAGGCGGGTAGATGGAGATCAGTCTATGGCCAGATCAGCCATGATCATATTGAATAATGGAGCAAGCTCAATGGACCAGATGGCCTACTCCTGCTCCTTTTTCTTATGCTCTTAGATCCATATACACTACATCCACTGCTCTACCTTTATCAATGTATTTTGTTACATCCTCAAGGATTTCAATCAGGCTCATAAGGCATGACCTGCCCTTGACTAAGCCATGCTGACTATCCCTAATCAGATTATGCCTCTCCAAATGTTCAGGACCTTCTTCAACAACTGAAGTAAGATTCACTGGTCTATAATTTCCTGGGTTATCTCTTCTCCCTTTCTTGAACAAGGGAACAACATTTGCAACCCTTCAATCCTCTGGAACCTCTCCTGTCCCCATTGATGAGGCAAAGATAATCGCCAGAGGATCAGCAATCTCCTCCCTTGCTCCTCACAGTAGCCTGTCTGGTATATCTTGTCTGGTCTGGGCAACTTATCTAACTTAATGCTTTTCAGAAGCTCCAGCACATCCTCTTTCTTAATGTCTATATGCTCAAGCGTTTCAGACATCCCCACAATTGTCAAGATACCCTGGTGAATACTGAAGCAAAGAATGTAAGTCCATGGCCTCCTCTTCTGCTATGATGAGGCCACTCTCAGGGTGGAGGAGCAACACCTCATACTCTGTCTAGGTAGCCTCCAACCTGATGGCATAAACATCAATTTCTCCTTCCAGTATTTTTCCCTCCCTTTTCCCTCCTCTATACCCCTCTCTGGCCTCTTACCTCTTCTCCTCACCTACATATCACCTCCCACTGGTGCCCCTTTTGCTTCCCTTTCTCCCAAAGTCTACTGTCCTTTCCTACCAGATTCCTTCTCCTCCAGCCATCTGCCTTTTCCACCTACCACCTCCCAGCTTCTTACTTTATCCCTCCTCCCCTACCCACCTATGACCTTCTAGCTTGACCTCCTTTCCCTCTACCCACCCTTTTATTCTGGCATCTTCCCCCTTTCTTTTCAGTCCAGTTGAAGAGTCTCGTTATTGTTGACTGTTTCTTCATTTCCATAGATGCTGCTTAACCTGATGAGTTCCTCCAGTATTTTGTGTGTATTGCTCTAGATTTACAGCATCTGCAGAACCTCTTGTGTTTATGATCTGCAGAATCACCCCTCGTCGGTACACCCCTTCCCCTCTCCACTATCTCCCCCTTCCATTCTCTCCTCTGATACAGGGTTTCAACAGGAAATATTGGTAATTCCTTCCCTCATACCCCCCGCCCCCAACCTCTCAGATGCTGCTCAGCTCACTGAGTTCCTCCAGCAGATCATTTGAGGCTCCTGATTCCAGCACTTACAGTCTCTTTCAGTGATAGCACAAGTAAAGCTGCACTGTGAGAGTGATGCAATGCTAATGTGAAATCTTGATGCTACAGAAAATTTTGGCTGATGGGTAAATGTTGAATAAAACACAATTATACAAATGTTAAAAAGGGGGAGAGCAATGCATGTATAATTGGTCAATGTGTTATTCATAGGTGCGATTCCATGCCCCATCTTCTTATTCTATATGCTTGCCTACTTAGCACATCAACATAGGCTAGTCTATACAACATCACCATAGGCTGGTCTATACAATATCTCCATAGACTGGTCCATTCAATGTCTCCATAGGCTGGTCCATACAATATCATCCAGACATTATGCACTAGCACCACTCTGTACAAATAATGATAAAGATAAAGATTAACTTTATTAGTCATATGTACATCAGAACATTCAGTGAAATACGTCATTGATGTCAATTCAAAGCACAAGAATTGTGCTGAGAGCAGCCTGCAAGTGTCACCACACTTCTGGTGCCAACGTAGCATGCCTACAATTTCCCAGCTCCAACCGTACATCTTTGGACTGTGGTAGGAACCAGAGCACCCAAAGGAAACCCACATGGTCACGGGGTGAACATACAAACTCCTTACAGACAGTGGCAAGGGTCAAATTGGATTGGTGATTGTGCTAACCATTACACTATTGTGCAAAAGCAGTGGTATTCAAAGGCTGTCCACTATTGGACCATGTTACAGAAATTCCTTTTCTTCCAGCCATTTCCCTCTAACATCTTCACTTTTTCCTCAGAGGCACAATGGACTGCAGACTCTGAAATCGGGAGAAAAAAAAATTGAACTGGGAGAACTCAGCAGGTCAAGCAGCATTGTAGAGTCAGGAATTCCAGACACAAGAGACTACAGACTCTGCAGGTCAAGCAGCGCCTGTAGAGTCTGAATTGCTGATGCAAGAAGATGCACCATGACCCACTGTGTTCCTTCACTAGTTTGCATTTTTCTTCGCTGTTATATAGATTTGTTTGTTTTCTTTCCCATCTCAAATATGTTGAAGGATCTTTGTCTTGAAACATTAACTGATTTCTTTTTCCATAGGTACTTATTGACTGACTGAGTTATTTCAATGTTTTTGCTTTTTGCTTATTTACTTTAGAACATTGAGCATTACAGTTCAGTACAGGGTCTTCGGCTCATGATGCTGTGTCTACCTTTTAACCTACTCTAAGGTAAACACAACCATTCCCTCCCACATGGCCCTCCATTTTTCTCTAATCAATGTGTCCACCTAATTGTTTCTGAAATGTTCCTAATGCAGCGTATTCCCCACACTTGTCTTTCACTCTGTAAAAAATTATGTCTGATATTCCCCCCTGTGCTTTCCTCCAAACATCTTAAAATTATGCTCCAGATTACAGAAGAGGAGGCACTTGCTGTCTCAAAGCAAATTAGAACATAGACATACAAAACAGAATGTAGAAATCCACAGCACATTACAGGCCCTTCGGCCCACAATGTTGTGCCAACCGTGTAACCTACTCCAGAGACTGTGTAGAATTTCCCTAGCGCATAGCCCTCTATTTTTCAAAGCTCCATGTACCTATCTAAGTGTAGCCTCCCGGTAAGCCTCAGGCCCGCTCAGCTTGCTTTCATCTAGGGGGAGCAGCCTTTGGCCCCGCCAAACTGTGTAATCAAGTTTGTGTAGATGCTGTGTGATGTACCCCACCACGCCAAATAACAGACAGTACACCATATGCAATTAAAGGAGTACACTTTATAACCCTTACTTTGACTATGTAGATAGTAAAGGAACAAAATCAGAACTGTTTAACTGTTTTTTAAAAAGAGGCGCCATTATTATTAACCAGTTTGTGCACACATCGTTGGAGCTCTTACGGAACCGGGGCCCCCTTCCTCCAGTCGATGTTTTCCGAACTCCGCTGACCCTCAAATGGGACCACCCTCGGTGATTGACCAAACGCTCTACTCGAGTCTGTCCTCGTCTGCTCTCCTCGCCGAAGCCCCTGGGCCTCGGACTCCTGCTTGGGGTCTGTTCCGTTGCCCATCTTACAGCATTGCGTCTCCTCTCTCTGTCCCCATCGCGCCTTCTCCCCAAAGCCCACGAAAACAATAGCTTACAGACACACAAGAACGAGTAACATCTATCCCAATTGGTTAACAAATGAATACAATTCTCTCTATCAGTAATTATAACCCAAACAAGCTGCGCGAGAGAAGCACTTTCTCAGCAGTTAACATAACAAGAAGCCATTTTATTAGCCTTAGCAGTAACATAAAAGAAGAAACCCCTTACATAAGAAGCTCTTAAAAGACCCTATTGTATCTGCTTCCACCACCATTGCCGGTGGCAGTGCATTCCACACACCCACCACTCTCTGTGTGAGAAACTTACCACTGACATCTCCTCTGTACCTATTTCCAAGCATCTTAAAACTACGCTTCCTTATGTTAGCTATTTCAGCCCTGGGAAAAAAGCATCTGGCTATCCACACGATCAATGACCCTCATCATCTTATACACCTCTGTCAGCTCACCTCTCATCCTCCATCAATCCAAGGAGAAAAGCCCAAGTTCACTCAACCTATTCTCATAAGGCATGCTCTCCAATCCAGACAACATCCTTGTGAATCTCCTCTGCACTCTAAAGTATCAACATCCTTCCTGTAGTGAGGTGACCAGAACTTATCATAGTACTTCAAGTTGGGTCTGACCAAAGTCTTATATAGCTGTAACATACATACTGTAGTTCTCACAGCTCTTGAACTCAATCCCATGGTTGATAAATGCCAACACCATATGCCTTCTTAACAACACTGTCAACCTGCGCAGCAGCATTGAGTGTCCTATGGACATGGACTCCAAGATCTCTCAGATCCTCAACACTGCCAAGAGTCTCAACATTAATATTATATTCTGTCTTCAAATTTGATCTACCAAAATGAACCACTGCACACTTATCTGGGTTGAAGTCCATCTGCCACTTCTCAGCTAACTACTGACAACTCTCCAGACTATCCACAACACCCCCAACCTTTGTGTCATCAGCAAATTTACGAACCCACCCTTCTACTTCTTCATCCAGGTCATTTATAAAAATCACAAATAGGAGGAGTCCCAGAACAGATCCCTGATGAACACCACCGGTCAGCAACCTCCAAGCAGAATATCAACAATCTACAACCACCCTTTGCCTTCTGTGGGCAAGCCAATTCTGGATCCACAAAGCAAGGTCTCCTTGGATCCCATGCCTCCTTACTTTCTGAAGGACCCTTGCATGGGGAGCCTTATCTGCCTTACTGAAATCCATATACGCTACATCCACTGCTCTACCTTCATCAATGTGTTTTGTTACATCCTCAAAGAATTCAACCAGGCTCGTCAGGCATGACCTGCCCTTGAAAATGCCATGCTGACTCTCCCTAATCAGATTATGTCTCTCCAAAAAAATCCCACCTCTCAGGATCTTCTCCAGCAACTTGCCCACCACTGAAGTCAGACTCAGTGTTCTATAATTTCCTGGGTTATCTCTACTCCCTTTCTTGAACATGGGAACAACATTTGCAACCCCCCAATCCTCCAGTACTTCCCCCATCCCTATCGATAACGTAAAGATCATCACAAGTGGCTCAACAATCTCCACCCTCACTTCCCACAGCCTGGGGTATATCTCATCCAGTCCCGGTGACTTATCTAACAATACTTTTCAAAAGCTCCACCACATCCTCTTTCTTAATGTCTATATGATCAAGCATTTCAGTCTGCTGTAAGTCATCCCCACAATTGTCAAGGTCTTTTTTCCTGGTGAATACTGAAGCAAAGTATTGATTAAGTCATTTACTATCTCCTCCACTCCATGCACATATTTCCACTGTCGCACCTTATTGGTCCTATTCTCACACGGCTCATCCTCTTGCTCTTCACTCTGGATGGGAACCAGAGTGCCAGAGTAGTTAGTGGAGCGGGGTGAAAATAAATGACGTTAAAGTTTCATGCGAAGTCACAAATAGAAGGGTTGTGTGTGGTGGTAATAATCTTCTGAGGTGTGTCTATTTCAATGCGAGGAGTATTGTGGGGAAGGCTGACGAGCTGAGGGTGTGGATTGACACATGGAATTATGACATTGTAGCCATTAGTGAAACTGGGCTACAGGAGGGGCAGGACTGGCAGTTTAATGTTCCAGGGTTCCAATGTTTCGGATGTGATAGAGGCAGGGGGATGAAGGGTAGTGAGGTGGCATTGCTAGTCGGGGAAAATGTTACAGCAGTGCTCAGGCAGGACAGATTAGAGGGCTTGTCTACCGAGACCATATGGGTGGAGCTGAGAAAAGGAAAGGTATGACCACATTAATGGGATTGTATTATAGACAACCCAATAGTCAGCGAGAATTGGAGGAGCAAATCTGCAGAGAGATAGCAGACAACTGCAGGAAACATAAAGTTGTGATAGTAGGGGATTTTAATTTTCCACATATTGATTGGGACTCCAATACTGTTAAAGGTCTAGATGGGTTAGAGTTTGTAAAATGTGTCCAGGGAAATTCTCTAAATCAATATATAGAGGTACCGACTAGAGAAGATGCAATATTAGATCTCTTATTAGGGAACGAGTTAGGACAGGTGACAGAAGTGTGTGCAGGGGAGCACTTTGGTTCCAGTGATCACAACCATTAGTTTCAACTTGATCATGGATAAAGATAGATCTGGTCCTCGGGTTGAGGTTTTAAACTGGAAAAAGGCCAAATTTGAAGAAATGAGAAAGGATCTAAAAAGTGTGGATTGGGACAGGTTGTTCCCTGGCAAGGATGTCGTTGGTAAGTGGGAGGCCTTCAAAGGAGAAATTTTGAGAGTGCAGAGTTTGTATGTTCCTGTCAGAATTAAAGGCAAAGTGAATAAGGATAAGGAACCTTGGTTCTCTAGGGATATTGGAACTCTGATAAAGAAGAAGAGAGAGATGTATGATAGGTATAGGAAACAGGGAGCAAATAAGGTACTTGAGGAGTATGAAAAGTGCAAAAAAATACTTAAGAAAGAAATCAGGAGGGCTAAAAGAAGACATGAGGTAGCTTTGGCAGTCAAGGTGAAGGATAATCCAAAGAGCTTCTGCAGGTATATTAAGAGCAAAAGGATAGAAAGGGATAAAATTGGACCTCTTGAAGATCGGAGTGGTTGGCTATGTATGGAACCAAAAGAAATGGGGAAGATCTTAAATGGGTTTTTTGCGTCTGTATTTACTAAGGAAACTGGCAGGAGTTAATGGAAATAAGGCAAACAAGTAGTGAGGTCATGGAACCTATACAGATTGAAGAGGAAGAGGTGCTTTCTATCTTGAGGAAAATCAGAGTAGATAAATCCCTAGGACCTGACAGGGTATTCCCTTGGACCTTGAAGGAAACTAGTTTTGAAATTGCAGGGGCCCTGGCAGATATATTTTAAATGTTGGTATCTACGGGGGAGGTGCCGGAGGATTGGAGGAAAGCTCATGTTGTTCTGTTGTTTAAAAAAGGGTCTAAAAGTAATCCGGAAAATTATAGGCCAGTAAGTTTGATGTCGGTAGTAGGTAAATATAAGAGATAGGATCTACAAGTACTAAGATAGACAGGGACTTAATAAGGAGAGTCAACATGACTTTCTGCGTGGTAGGTCATGTTTAACAAATCTATTAGAGTTTTTCGAGGAGGTTACAAGGAAAGTGGATGAAGGGAAGGCAGTGGATGTTGTCTACATGGACTTCAGTAAGGCCTTTGACAAGGTTCTGCATGGGAGGTTAGTTAGGAAGATTCAGTCACTAGGTATACATGGTGAGGTAGTAAATTGGATTAGACATTGGCTGAATGGAAGAAGTCAGAGAGTGGTAGTGGAGGATTGCTTCTCTGAGTGGAGGCCTGTGACTAGTGGTGTGCCACAGGAATCACTGCTGGGTCCATTGTTATTTGTCATCTATATCAATGATCTGGATGATAATGTGGTAAATTGGATCAGCAAATTTGCTGATGATACAAAGATTGGAGGTGTAGTGGACAGTGAGGAAGGTTTTCAAAGCTTGCAGAGGGATCTGTACCAGCTGGAGAAATGGGCTGAAAATGGCAGATGGAGTTTAATACAGACATGTGTGAGGTATTGCACTTTGGAAGGAAAAACCAAGGTATAACATACAAGGTAAATGGTAGGGCACTGAGGAGTGCAGCAGAACAGAGGGATCTAAGAATACAGATACAAAATTCCCTAAAAGTGGCATCACAGGTAGATAGGGTAATAAAGAGAGCTTTCGGTACATTGGCCTTTATAAACCGAAGTATTGAGTATAAGAGTTGGAATGTTATAGTGAGGTTGTATAAGGCATTGGTGAGGCCAAATTTGGAGTATTGTGTGCAGTTTTGGTCAACAAGTTACAGGAAGGGTATTAATAAGGTTGAAAGAGTGCAGAGAAGGTTTACAAGGATGTTGCTGGGACTTGAGAAACTGAGTTACAGAGAAAGGTTGAATAGGTTAGGACTTCATTCCCTGGAGCGTAGGAGAATGAGGGGAGATTTGATAGAGGTATATAAAATTATGATGGGTATAGATAGGGTGAATGCAAGCAGGATTTTTCCACTGAGGCTAGGGGAGAAAAAAACCAGAGGACATGGGTTAAGGGTGAAGGGGGAAAAGTTTAAAGGGAACACTGGGGGGGGGGGCTTCTTCACACAGAGTGGTGTGTGTGTGGAATGAGCTGCCAGATGAAGTGGTAAATGCGGGCTCACTTTAAACATTTAAGAAAAACTTAAGACAGGTACATGGATGAGAGGTGTATGGAGGGATATGGGCCAGGTACAGGTCAGTGGGACTAGGCAGAAAAATGGTTTGACACAACCAAGAAGGGCCAAAAGGCCTGTTTCTGTGCTGTAATGTTCTATGGTTCTATGGTTCACATACTAGAAACACAGAAACATAGAAAACCTACAGCACAATATAGGCCTTTTGGCCCACAAAGCTGTGCCGAACCTGTCCCTACCTTAGAAATTACTAGGGTTACCCATAGCCCTCTATATTTCTAAGCTCCATGTACCTATCCAAAAGTCTCTTAAAAGACCCTATCGTACCTGCCTCCACCACCATTGCCGGCAGCCCGTTCCACACAGTCACCACTCTCTGGATAAAAAACTTACACCTGCCATCTCCTCTGTACCTTCTTCCCAGCATCTTAAACCTATACCCTCTTGTGGCAGCCATTTCAGCCCTGGGAAAAAGCCTCTGACTATCCACAAGATCAATTCCTCTCATCATTTTATACACCTCTATCAGGTCACCTCTCATCCTCCGTCGCTCCAAGGAGAAAAGGCTGAGTTCACTCAACTTGTCTTCATAAGGCACGCTCCCCAATCCAGGCAACATCCTTGTAAATCTCCTCTGCACCCTTTCTATGGTTTCCACATCCTTCCTGTAGTGAGGCGACCAGAAATGAGCACAGTACTCCAAGTAGGGTCTGACCAGGGTCCTATATAGCTGCAACATTACTTCTCGGCTTCTAAATTCAATTCCACGATTGAGGAAGGCCAATACACTGTATGCCTTCTTAACCACAGAGTCAACCTGTGCAGCTAATTTGGGCGTCCTAAGGACTCAGACCCCAATATCCCTCTGATCCTCCACACTACCAAGAATCTTACTATTAAAATTATATTACGCCATCATATTTGACCTACCAAAATGAACCATCTCACACTTATCTGGGTTGAACTCCAACTGCCACTTCTCAGCCCAGTTTTGCATTCTATCAATGCCCCATTATAACCTCTGACAACCCTCCACACTATCCACAACACCTCCAACCTTTGTGTCATCAGCAAACTTACTAACCCATCCCTCTACTTCCTCATCCAGGTCATTTATAAAAATTCACAAAGAGTAAGGGTCCCAGAACAGATCCCTGAGGCACTCCACTGGTCACCGACCTCCATGCAGAATATGACCCATCTACAATCACTCTTTGCCTTCTGTGGGCAAGCCAGTTCTGGATCCACAAAGCAATGTCCCTTTGGATCCCATGCCTCCTTACTTCCTCAATAAGCCTTGCATAGGGTACCTTATCAAATGCCTTGCTGAAATCTATATACACTACATCTACTGCTCTTCCTTCATCAATGTGTTTGGTCACATCCTCAAAAAATTCAATCAGACTTGTAAAGGCACGACCTGCCCTTGACAAAGCCAGGCTGACTATTCCTAATCATATTATACCTCTCCAAATGTTCATAAATCCTGCCTCTCAGGATCTTCTCCATCAACTTACCAACCACTGAAGTAGGACTCACTGGTCTATAATTTCCTGGGCTATCTCTACTCCCTTTCTGGAATAAGGAAACAACATCCACAACCCTCCAATCCTCCAGAACCTCTCCTGTCCCCATTGATGATGCAAAGATCATTGCCAGGGGCTCAGCAATCTCCTCCCTCACCTCCCATAGTAGCCTGGGGTACATCTCATCCAGTCCTTGTGACTTATCCAACTTGATGCTTTCCAAAAGCTCGAGCACATCCTCTTTCTTAGTATCTACATGCTCAAGCTTTTCAGTCCACTGCAAGTCATCGCTACAATCACCAAGATCCTTTTCCATAGTGAATACTGAAGTAAATATTTGTAGAATGCCGTGGGGTTCTCCTTAATCCTGCTCACAAAGGCCTTTTCATGGCCCCTTCTGGCTCTCCTACTTCCATTCTTAAGTTCCTTCCTAGCAGCCTGGTAATTTTCTAAAGTTCAAACAGTACCTAGTTTCTTAAACCTTTCATAAGTTTTTCTTTTCTTCTTAATGAGGTTTTCTATATCCTTTGTACACCATGGCTCTTTAACCCTACCATCCTTTCCCTGCCTCAATGGTACATACCCATGCAGAATTCCATGCAGACATTCCCTGAACATTTGCCACATTTCTGCTGTACATTTCCCTGAGAACATCTGCTCCCAATTTATGCTCCCAAGTTCCTGCCTAATAGAATCATATTTCCCCCTACTCCAATTAAATGCTTTCCCAAATTGTCTGCTCCTATCCCTCTCCAGCGCTATGGTGAAGGAGACAGAACTGTGTTCTCCACCTCCACAATATTCCCCCTCTGAGAGACCTAACACCTGACCAGGTTCATTTCCCAATACCAGATCAAATACAGCCTCTCCTCCAGTTGGCTTATCTACATATTGTGTCAGGAAACCTTCCTGAACACACCTAACAAACTCCATCCCATCTAAACTTCCTTGCGCTAAGAAAAAGTTAAATTCTCCCATCAAAACCATCCTTATATTATTAGGATGGATAAGTCCCAAGACCAAACAAGGTGCTTCCTCTGACCTTGTAGAAGGCTTGTGCACAGATTGCAGGGGCCCTAGCAATGGTATTTAAAACATTCTTAGCAATGGATGAGGTGCCATAGAACTGGCAGATAGCTAATGTTGTTCTGTTGTTCAAGAAATGCTCTAAAGAAAAGCCAGGAAATTCTAGGACAGGGACTGAGTAGGGATAGTCTACATGGCTTTGTGCATGGTAAGTCATGTCCAACCAACCTTACAGAGTTTTTTGAAGAAGTTACCAGGAAAGTTGATGAAGGCAAGGTGGTGGATTTCAAAAAGGCCTTCAACTCGGTCCTGCATGGGAGGCTAGTCAGGAAGCTTCTGTTGCTCGGCATTCAGGATGAAGAAGCAAATTGGATTAGACATTGGTTTTGTGGGGAAAGCTAGAGAGTGGTAAAAGATGGTTGCATCTCTGACTGAAGGCCTGTGACTGGTGGTGTGCCTCAGGGATCAATGCTGAGTCCATTGTTGTATGTCATCTTTATCAATGATCTGGATGATAGTGTAGGTAACTCAATCAGCAAATTTGTGGATGACACCAAACTGGGAAGGATATTAAAGCTTTCAATAGGATCTCGACCAGCTGGAAAACTGGGCTAAGAATAGGGGATGGAATTTAATGCAGACAAGTGCGAAGTTTGTACTTTGAGAGGACCAACCAGTGTAGTACTTGAAAAGTGAGTAGTAGGGTACTGAGGAATGTACTGGAACAAAGGGATCTGGGAGTACAGATCCATAATTCCTTCAAAGTAGTGTCACAGGTAGATAGAGCCATAAAGCAAGCTTTTGGTACATTGGCCTTCATAAATCAGGGTATTGGGTACAGAAGTTATGTTGAAGTGTATAAGACATTGGTGAGGCCTAATTTGGAGTACTGTGTCCAGTTCTGGTCACCTACCTACAAGAAAGATGTAAATAAGATTAAAAGAGTGCAGAGAAACTGTGCAAGGATATTGCCAGGACTTGATGACCTGATTTATGGGGAAAGGATGAAAAGATTAAGATTTTATTCCCTGAGTTTAGGAGAATGAGAGGAGATTTGGTAGAGGTTTACAAAATTATGAAGGGTTTATTTAGGGTAAATGCAAACAAGCTTTTTCCACTAATGTGTGAAACTAGAACCAGAGGTCACAGGTTGAGGGTGAAAGCTGAACTATTTAAAGGGAACCTTGAGGTTGTGAGTGTCGAATGAGCTGCCAGTGGAAGTGGTGGATGCAGGTTTGGTTGACATCAATGGATCTGGGGTTGAGAGGGAGAACAGCTTTAAGTTCCTCGGCATACACATCACCAAGGATCTCACGTGGTCTGTACATACCGGCTGTGTGGCGAAAAAGGCACAACAGCGCCTCTTTCACCTCGGACAGTTGAAGAAGTTTGGTATGGGCCCCCAAATCCTAGAAATTTCTATAGGGGCACAATTGAGAGCATCCTGACTGGCTGCATCACTGCCTGGTATGGAAAATGTACTTAGCTCAATCGCAGGACTCTGCAGAGGGTGCTGCGGACAGCCCAGTGCATCTATAGATGTGAACTTCCCACTATTCAGGACATCTACAAAGACAGGTGTGTAAAAAGGTCCCAATGGATCATTGGGAACCCAAGTCACCCCAACCACAATCTATTCCAGCTGCTACCATCCAGGAAACAGTACCGCAGCATTAAAGCCAGGACCAACAGGCTCTGGGACAGCTTCTTGCACCAGGCCATCAGACTGATTAACTCACGCTGACACAACTGTACTTCTATGTTATACTGACTGTCCTGTTTACATACTATTTATTACAAATTACTATAAATTGCATATTGTACACTTAGATGGAGATGTAAATATTTTTATTCCTCATGTATGTGAAGGATGTAAGTAATAGAGTCAATTCAATTCAATTCAATGGTTAAGGAAGGTGTGGATAAGTACATGGATAGGGGAGATATGGAAGGTAATGGTCCCAATGCAGGTTGATCTGCCTAGGAAGAATAACAGTTCACAACTGACTAGATGGACCAAAGGGCCATTTACTGTGTTGTAGTGCTCTTTGACTCTATGTCATTGTTCCTGTGATCTCAAGTGCTGCAGAAAATTCTGACAGACACCAGTTGTTTTTAAAATCAACAAATCCACAAATAACTGTTGCTGTGATTTCAAGTTGTGCATAAAGTCCCAACAGGCCTCACCTGCTATAAAAACCAATCACTCCATTATTGGTCCCTTGCACACATAAAGTGCTATATATGAAGAATAGGGAGGAATATGAAATGGTACAGTATCTGTAACCTGTTCCCTAACTACGTAGTTAAATGTTATTTTATTGCTCAGGACATGGATTACCGGTAGATCAATGCCCAGGCTGGCCATCTCCTTTAAATCTGATAATGCAGCAGGATAGCCAGAATCCCTGAAGGTCGATTAGTTAATAGTATAAATATAAGGTAATGATATCATAAATTATTAAAAAAGCCTTGCTATTTGCTTTCCATTACAAATATACTGTTGATCTAATGCAATGAATACTGACTGAATCTTTGTCAGGAATGAGAATCCTTAGACATGGAAGTCTCATATACCCAGGTACACTGAAGTTTTAAAGAATGGGAGATGTTTTTGTCAAAACAGATAAGAATTTCAAAGATTCACTGGGAGAAAATAACTCCCCCCACATTTCCATATTAATGAGATAGTTTGTTATTTTCAAGCTGTGCTCTCTGCTTCAAGATTCCAGCTCCCAGCATTTATCTTGACAAGTGGCCTCAGAACAGTGGGAGATGTCACAGAACACATTCAGGGCTGAAAATGACAGATTTTTGGATTCTGGAGTTATGGAGATAACCAGGAAAATGAAGCCAAGGCCAGAATTACATTAGCTTTGATGTTGATTCACTGTAGAGCAGGTTTAAGGGGCTGAAAGGCTTATCCGAGTTCTTATTCCTTGTGTTCTTTTGTTTCAAAGTCACTCCAGATTTTAGCCCCAGAATGACTGTTCTTTCAAGAAAGAGGCAAACCAAAACATTGTTATATTGATTGAATGTGCATATGATATAACAACAGGTTGAACCTATAGGCAATTTTAACATGGATAGATGTGTTGTAGTCTTCACCTAGCCATAAGGTGTTTACTTGGAAAATTGTACAGCATTTCCCCCACATAGATGTCCATAACTCAAATGGGCTTCGGCACGAAACAACTTTTTTTTTGCATGGACGCTGCCTGGCCTGCTGAGTTCCTCCAGCATTTTGTGTGTGTCACTCAATATTTGCACCAATAATCATGGATAACGCTAGGAATTCATAATTTCTGTGAGATAGTGTTCCACAGAGCAGAACAATAGTGGAATGGCATGTTATATATGTTCCAAATGACTCTAAATGTGCACTATTAACCAGAAGCATTACATCTGGTTATATATGGGAGGGCCAGTGGTGAATGAATCTCTGTTATATCGAGGGAACATCTATGCAATGAGTGACAAACTAAGTTAATGGGTCTCCATACTCATGGCTGAATTTCCTAATCATTCTTTGGTGGGTCAAAAACTTTCAAGCCAGTTAAAAATTGCATGAAGAAGTTGAGGCTAAACTAAAAAAAAGGATTTTCAACTATTCTTACCAATACATAATATTTTTTCAACATTTCCATAATTGCTATCAATGAAGTCTTTGCAAAACATTCTTCATATGAATCACAGAGATAGATCCTTTAACCCCACTCAGTGATGCTGATCAAGATGTCCCATTTGTCTGCATTTAGCTCCCATTTTCAATCCATGTACCTGCCCAAATGTTTTGTTTAAACATTATAACTGTACCTGCCTCTACAATTTCGTCTGGCACCTCATTCCAAGTCCACCACCCTCTGTGAGGAAAAGGTTGCCCCTCAGGTCTCTTTTTAAATATTTCCCTTCTCACCTTAAACTTTGTTGTCCAGTTTTAGATTCCCCTGGCTTGGGAAAAAAACTGATCACACATCATATCCATGTCACTCATGATTTTATATACATCTAAAAGATCACCCCCTCAGTCTCCTGTGCTACAGAGTAAAAAGTCCCAGCTATACGATAATGTGTTTCCATAAAGGTCAAAACCTTGAACCGAGGAGGCAGTAAGAATGATCCGTTTGTGGTTTAGAGTGGGGGTTCCCAAGCTTTTTTATACCATTAACTGAAGGATCCATGAACACCAGGTTGGGAACCTCTGCTCTAAACCATAAACTAATCATTCTTAACTGTCCCTAAGGTCACACATAAGGCTGACTGACTAATGATATTAGACTTCCTTCTCCAAAGGACATTAGTGAACCAACCAGAGTTTCCGTAATTTCATGGTTACCTTTGACAAGAATGGCTTTACTTTAAATTCCTGATTTATTTAATTACTTGAATTTCAATTCCCCAGTTGCCATGGAATGTTTTAAATTGTTGTCTCTGGGGCAATGCTTTGGAACTCTGACTGCTTGTCCAGTAACTTAACCATCAAAATCAATGGGACTGCAGTTGGAGAGGGTGAGTAGTTTCAAGTTCCTTGATATACACATCACCAAAGAGCTCACCTGGACTGTACACACCTGCTGTGTAGCAAAAAAAAAAGCACAACAGTGTCTCATCCACCTCAGGTGACTGAAGAAGTTCAACATGAGCCCCCAGATCCTCAAGACCTTCTACAAGGGCACCATTGAGAGCATCCTGACTGGCTGTATCACCGCCTGGTACAGGAACTGCACCAACCTTGATCACTGGGCACTGCAGAGAGTGGTTCAGACAGCCCAGCGCATCTGTAGATATGACCTTCCCTCTAATGTGGACATTTACAGCAGCAGGTGTGTAAACAAGGCCTGGAAGTTCATCAGGGACACCAGTCACCCCTACCATAAACTGTTTCAGCTGCTTCCATCTGGCAAACGGTACCACAGCATGAAAGCCAGGACCAACAATGGGACAGCTTCTTTCTACAAGCCATTAGACTTTTAAATTCACATGTCTGTACATTGTGATGGAGTCATAACGCAAAGATTTTTATTCCCTCACGTTGCTGGATAGATGTAAGATTTAAGTAAATTCAATTCATTACACTAAAGTATAATATGTCATGAATTAAAAATGTTGTTTTTCATGAAGGTTTCCTAATCTATTTTATTTTACATTCTGAAAGTACCAGAGCACTTTAATATTGATATTTTACAGAAATGAATAAAAATATATTATTTCCCCCTTCCACCTTTCTTTCCATTCCTGAAGACATCTTGGCCCAAACTGAGGCCTGCTGCCTGATCTGCTGAGTTCCCCCAGCCTTTTGCGTGTGTTGCTTTGGACTCCCAGCATCTGCAGACTTGTCATGTTTAAAATAATATTATTTGTCTTTAGGCGGTACCTTCCCTTATACTATTGGCAGGATTGAACATGGATATAACGTCCGTCCTGATCTATGTGCCAGAGAGAACAAGATAAATCCTCGGAAATACCTGGGCCGGTTTTACACAGATGCATTAGTGCATGACCCACTTGCACTAAAGCTGTTGGTTGATGTGATAGGAAAAGTGAGTAGAATACACTCAATGTACTCACTAAATTTTGTCACTCAATGTGAATCTTTTATTGAAGTACATCTTACACAGCATTACAAATAACAATGTATGAAAATGTCTTAACTAATTTCAATAAATGTTACCTTGTTCAGGATAAGGTGATGCTGGGAACAGACTATCCATTCCCACTGGGTGAACTAACTCCTGGAAATCTTATTGAATCTATGGAAGAATTCGATAATGAACTCAAAGTAAGATTGTCACTGAGATCCACATTTTTAATGTTTAATCTAAGTGCATTAGCACAAATATTGCATGTCAGCTTCAATGAGGCTTAGTCCATGCTAACTATAAAGGAAAAACGGGCCAATCAGATCAATGAAAAAGAAAAAGAAATGGGCAGCTTGACAGTTTCCCATGTTTCTCTCTGTTATCCCTGCATGTTTTATTTGCCTTTACTAAGTTGTTGTTGATTATTCGATCCATTCCAGAAGATCATGGACCCCTTCTGAACTCACTATTTGATCCATTCCAGAAGATCCTCCCCTCACGTTAGTTTTAGGAGTGGCTTCTCAGACATTTCAAGTCCCATTGCATCCATTCACCTGGTCTGGAGAACACTGATGCTGGAGCACACTGAAAGCCCAAATCATTTCAAAGTTCAAAGTCCATTTATTATCAAATTATGTTTAAATTATACAAACTTGGGATTCGTCTGCTTACAGGCAGTCACAAGAAAGCCATAAGAACCCAATTTTTAAAAAGACCAATGTGCAGAGAGAGAGAAAAAAAAGATATAAATCATGCAGACAATGAAAGCAAGCAACAGCATTCAGAATGAAAGTAAGTACGTAGACCAGAACCCAGAGCAGACCCACAGCTTCAGCCTCAGTTCATCACACAGCAGGGCAAATCATTGCTGAGTTCACAGCCTGGAGCATACCTGCTGCACTCCTTTTAGAAGCCAACTACTCCCTTAATTTATCAAAAAACATGTTTTCACAGTTTTCAGGCAGGAATCAAAATGTTTTACAAATAATTACTTAAAATTTCAGGTCTTTTTAGGAATCTAAATCCAAATTAATTTTGAACATAAGGAGTTATCACAAATATAATTTAAATAATTGTTTTTAAAAGATTTTAAAATCACTCTCCATCACAATTCAAGTATGGCTATTTTCAAAATTTAGTCAGTGTCAGTCAAAAGATAAATGTCTTGAAATTAATTTCTTATACATTGTTTTAAACATACTGTATAGACGTATCATACATATTATTGTGTCTCTGAAGAACCTCAGTTCCAATGGATACAAGCTGTCCACTCTTTCCATTGATAAATTGAATAATGTGGTGCACTTATTATGACCAACTAGGTTAGGATGAATTTCTAGACAATTGTGTAACACACTTGCTGTATTGCACTCAAGTGCCAGATTATATTGTGTGCTCAGATGCAAGTGGATTAGAATTTACCACATTTTAACTGTGGGGGGGGGACTGATATCAAAGGTAAAGACATACAACTTTTGAAAATTACAATGAAGAAACTGTAACTAATACTTAGGGAAATCTACTGATTTTCCATTCCTGCTACATATTGAGTTTACAAACTGTCCGAAGCGTTACAAGGATTTCCAGTGTGCATCTTACCATACCCATACTGTCAATTCAAGCTCTCAAATGCTTAGAGGAAAAAGTACTCACCAAGAATGATATGCTGCTGATGGAAGTGAGAAAATAATTGGATTTTGGATTGCAGCCAAAATTTAGCTTCAGTCCACCCATGAGGAAATTTAATAAACACACATTTGGATTTGTTCTGCAGCTAATTTACTTCAAATGTCCAATTAATTAGAATAGATGGGCATGTGATATCAAAGCCGTTAATTTGGAATTTTTAAAATTGAATGTCATTTTTAAATTTAACGATTTAGAAATACAACCACAGTGACTGAATAAAATCATGGCTGATCTGATTGTCACACCTCAGCAATTCCACCTATCCTTGATAAGCTTGCTTATCAGAAATCTAATATTTCTAACTTAAAAATATTTAAAGACAGCTTCCATTATCCTTTGACAAGGAGAGTTCAAAGGACACAAATCTTTTAGATATAAGATTAAATGCAAAGTAAAACGGTTGGCCTCTGGAAAATGCTGCTTTTGTCTCCTATGTCAAGGAGGCTGTATCAGGAGCAGCAGATACAACAGATGACCTCAAAAGATTTGCAGGTGAAGTGCTACCTGACCTTAAGCCCTGAATGGAGGTGCAGATTTCTGTCACTTGAAGAGAAACATGCCAGGAGGGAGATTAATGAGGAGAGACAAATGAGCAGGGGAAGTACGGAAGAAATTATCTCTGTGGAAAGCAGAGAATGGGACTAGGTAAAGATGTGTTTGGTGATAGGATCCTGTTGAAAATGGCAGAAGTCGCAGAGAGTGACATGTTGCATGTAGAGGCTTATGAGGAGTTAAGTAAGGACAAGGGAGCATTGGTTGAGCGCAGATGACGGGAAATAGAGGAGATGTGAGTGAGTGAGAGAGGCGTCAATAGTGGAGAAAGGAAAATCTCTTTCTTTGAAGAAAGAGGACATCTGGAAAGGAAAGCTTCATCCTGGGAATAGATGCAGTGGAGACAAAGGAACTGAGAAAAGGGAATGCCATTTTTATAGGAGACGGGGTGGAAAGAGGTATAGTCAAGATAGTCATGGGAATAGGTAAGTTTGTAAGAGATATCAATAGACAGTTTGTCTCCAGAGATGGAGGTATCAAGAAAGGGGAGAGAGATGTCAGAAATGGACCATGAATTTAAGGGCAAGGTGGACGTTGGTGGCCAAGTTAATTAAATTGAAGCAGCTCCGACATAGTCATCAATATCACGCAGAAAGAGTTGGGAATCTTTACCAGGGAGGCTTGGAACATGGACTGTTCCACCAAATCAACAAAAAGGTAGGCATGGCAAGCACCAATGTGGGTGTCCACGACAACCCCTCAGTTTGGAGAAAGTGGATGGAGCCGTAGGAGAAATTGTAGCGGGTGAGAGCCAGTTCAACCAGACAGACGGTGGTGGTGGAGAGAAAATGGTTGTTTTTTTTATTGAGAAAGAAGCAGGCAGTTAGCTTCTAGGTCTTCCTGATGGGGGGTAGAAATGTACAGGAACTGTACATCCATAGTGAAAATGAGCAGGTCAAGGCCAGGGAATTGCAAGTTCTTGAGGAGATCAAGAGCATGAGAAATGTCGTGGATGTAGGTGTGAAGGGACTGAAGCAAAGGGGTAGAATGGAGTCAAAATATGTAGAAAGGGGATAGAACGAGTTATGTTTTGTAACTCAAAAACATTCAACTAAGTGAAGGGAAAAGATGAGAGTCCTAAATGTGAATCTAACTTTTTTTAAATTGTAAGCGAGGCATGCACGTATCATGTGGCGCAATGATGTATGCCATCAATACAGATAACCAGCAATACATTATGTAAGCAACAAAGAATGCTTAATCAAACAATTTATTTATAATATTACTCAAATACTACTGTAATATTAAATACACAAGAGAAAAGGGCCAAGGTATGCCTAAAGGGGATTGAATGCAGTCCAGGTATGTGTCAAGAAAAATGGATACTGTTAAGAAAAAAAGTACAATGCTGAAATTCCTTCATATATTCATCTTAAATTTGTTTCATTTACAGGATAAGCTTCTCGCAAAAAATGCATTGGAATTTCTCGGACTTGAAAAGAAACAGTTTGAATGATACAATTTTCTTATACTTCCTTTCACAATTGAGAAATGTCGACATTACATGAGACACAACAGTGTTTGGAACTGACTTGATGGATATCTTCCCAGAGACAACATCTTTACCTCCACTGTTTACTGCAATTATTTACAATGTCTCAGTGGTGGTTTGTTATCAGCAACAAAAGTGGCCATTCCAAATCTTTAATTTTTGTTATTAATTGAAACATAAAAACATAGAAAAACTACAGCACAATACAGGCCCTTCAGCCTGCAATGCTGTGCCAAACATGTATTTACTTTAGTAATTACCTAGGGTTACATAGCCCTCTATTTTTCTAAGCTCCATGTACCTATTCAGGAGTCTCCTAAAAGACCCTATCATGTCCGCCCCACCACCATTGCCAGCAGCCCATTCCATGCACTCACCACACTCTGCAGAAAAAACTTACCCCTGACATTTCCTCTGTACCTACTTTCAAGCACCTTAAAACTGTGCCCTCTAGTGTTAGCCATTTCAGCACTGGGAAAAAGCCTCTGGCTATCCACACGATCAATGCCTTTCATCATCTTATACACCTTTATCAGATCACCTCTCATCCTCCATTACTCCAAAGAGAAAAGGCCAAGTTTACTCAACCTACTCTTGTAAGGCATGCTCCTCAATCCAGGCAACATCCTTGTAAATCTCCTCTGCACCCTTTCTATAGTTTCCACATTCTTCCTATAGTGAGGTAACCAGAACTGAGCACAGTACTCCAAGTGGGGTCTGACAGGGTCCTATATACCTGTAACATTACCTCTCGGCTCTAAAACTCAATTCCATGGTTGATGATGGCTAACGCACCATATGTCTTCTTAACCACAGAGTCAACCTACGCAGTAGCTTTGAGTGTCCTATGGATTTGGACCCCAAGATCTCTCTGATCCTCCACACTGCCAAGAGACTTGCCATTAATGCTATATTCTGCCATCATATTTGATCTACCAAAATGAACCATCTCACACTTATCTGGGTTGAACTCCATCTGCCACTTCTCAGCCCAGTTCTACATCCTATCAATGACATGCTATAACTATTGACAACCCTTCAGACTATCCACAACACCCCCAACCTTTGTGTCATCAGCAAATTTACTAACCCATTCCTCCACTTCCTCATCCAGGTCGTTTATAAAAATCACAAAGAGAAGGGGTCCCAGAACAGATCCCTGAGGCACACTACTGGTCACTGGCCTCCATGCAAAATATGACCTGTCTACAACCACTCCTTGCCTTCTGTGGGCAAGCCAATTCTGGATCCACAAAGCAAGGTCCCCTTGGATCCCCATGCCTCCTTACTTTCTCAATAAGCCTTGCATGGGGTACCTTATCAAATGCCTTGCTGAAACCCATATACACTACATCTACTGCTCTACCTTCATCCATGTGTTTAGTCACATCCTCAAAAAATTCAATCAAGCTAGTAAGGCACAACCTGTCATTGACAAAGCCATGCTGACTATTCCTAATCATATTATGCCTCTCCAAATGTTCATAAATTCTGCCTCTCAGGATCTTCTCCATTAACTTACCAACTACTGAAGTAAGATTCACTGGTCTATAATTTTCTGGGCTATCTCTACTCTCTTTCTTGAACAAGGGAACAACATCTGCAACCCTCCGATCCTCTGGAACCTCTCCTGTCCCCATTGATGATGCAAAGATCATTGCCAGAGGCTCAGCAATCTCCTCCCTCACCTCTCACAGTAGCCTGGGGTACATTTCATCCAGTCCCGGAGACTTATCCAACTTGATGCTTTCCAAAAGCTCCAGCACATCGTCTTTCTTAATGTCTATATGCTCAAGCTTTTCAATCCGCTGTAAATTATCCCTACAATCGCCAAGATCTTTTTCCACAGTGAAAAGGATTATTAATTGCAATAGTTAAATGCAAGAAATAAAACTTCAGGAAGAACAAGAATTGAACATTTGAGCTACTTGTCCTCTTCTTCATGCAGACACTTTTCTCAATGGGATTTCTTCTGCCCACACTCATAATGAAAATTTGCCTGTGTAAACATTGTATTTGTCTGATAATATAATGAGCCTGTAGTTGTCCTCTGGCATGGACATACAGTAAATGTGATGTAATATTAATGTGTGTTAGAGCAGAAGACATTTATCAAGTGATATCAAGTAAAATTACTAAATAAATGTGAATGGTCATTCTTGTATTTATGTTTGTGTCATTTGCCAAAGGAAGTTTAGTTGGTTAATTTTCTGCTTTACAATTGTAATCACATTTTAAACTTATGCAATTCGTTAATTGGAATGTCCTGAGATTGGGAAAGGCATTTTATATATATACACACACACACATCTTATTTTCAGCTTCACTGTGTGCATTTCTGGTTACCCTATCACAGGAAGCATGTGGAGGCTTTGGAAAGGATGCAGAAAAGGTTTACCAGGATGCTGCCTGGATTGGAGAGCAAGAACTTTAAGGAAAGGTTGGACAAATTTGGATGGTTTTCTTTGGAGTGTCAGAGGCTGAGGGGAGACCTCAAGGAAGTTTATACAATTCTGAGGATCATAGTCAATATCTTTTTCTTGTCAAGTCAAGAAAACATGCAGTTAAGGTGAGAGAGAAAGTTTAAAGGAGAGTTATTATACACGCAGTATTAGGTAACTAGAATGAGATGCTAAGGTGAGTGATGGAAACAGATACTGATGTTTCAGGGGCCGTTAGACATGAGAAAATGTAGCGAATGAAGGGATAGGGATTGTGTTTGGTACAGGTATTGTGAACTGAAGGGCCTGTTCCTGGCCATAGAACATAGAACACTACAGCATAATACAGGCCCTTCAGCCCACAAAGGTACTGCAACTTCTTAATCTACTCTAAGATCAATCTAATCCTTCCCTCCCCCATAGCCCTCCATTCTTCTATCATTCACGTGTCTGTCCAAGAGTTCCTTAAATGTCCCAAATGTATCTGCCTACACCACCACCCCAGGTATGTTCTACATACCTACCACCTTTTGTGTAAAAACATCTGCCTTTGAAATTTCCCCTTATAATTACTTTAAAATTATGCCCCTCATATTATCCATTTTAGCCCTGGGAAAAATCATCTTGTACACCTCATTCAAGTCACCTCTCATCCTCCTTCACTCCAAATAGCACTGGCTCTCACAACCTATCTTCAAAAGAAATGCTCTCTAATTGAGGCAGCAATCTGGTAAATCTCCTGTGCACCCTCTTTAAAGCTTCCTGAATCTTCCTATAATGAGGTGACCAGACCTGAATCATGCTCCAAGTGTGGTCTAACCAGGACATTACAGAGCTGCAATATGACCTTGTGGCTCTTGAACTCAATATTTTGACAAATGATAATATGCACCTGTGCAGCAACCTTGAGGGATCTATGGACATGGACCAAAAGATGCCTCTGTACTACCACACTGCTATGAATATTATCATAAACCCTATATTCCGCCTTCCAAAGTGAATCACTTCACATTTTTCCAGATTGAACTCTATCAGCCACTTCTCAGCCCAGCTCTGCAACCAGTCAATATCGTGTTGTAATTTATTTATTTACTTGCACAGTTTGTTGCCTTTTGCACGCTAGTTGGTGCAGTCTTTCATTGATTCTGTTTCAGCTATTATTCTATTATGAATTTATTGAACCATGGAACCATAGAACACTACAGCACAGTACAGGCTCTTCAGCCCTCCATGTTGTGCCGACCCATATATCCTTAAAAAAAAGTAATAAACCCACACTACCCCATAACCCTCTATTTTTTTTTCATCCATGTGCCTGTCCAAGAGGCTCTTAAATACCCCTAATGCTTTAGCCTCCACCACCATCCCTGGCAAGTCATTCCAGGCACTCACAACCCTCTGTGTAAAAAGCTTACCCCTGATGTCTCCCCTAAACTTCCTTCCCTTAATTTTGTACATATGCCCTCTGGTGTTTGCAATTGGTGTCCTGGGAAACAGGTACTGACTATCCACCCTATCTATACCTCTCATAATCTTGTAGACCTCTATCAAGTCCCCTCTCATTCTTCTACGCTCCAAAGAGAAAAGTCCCAGCTCTGCTAACCTTGCTTCATATGACTTGTTCTCCAAACCAGGCAACATCCTGGTAAATTAGAGAGAGTGCAGAGACGATTTACTAGGATGTTACCTGGGTTTCAGCACTTAAGTTACAGGGAAAGGTTGAACAAGTTAGGTCTCTATTCATTGGAGCGTAGAAGGTTGAGGGGGGATTTGATCGAGGTATTTAAAATTTTGAGAGGGATAGATAGAGTTGACGTGAATAGGCTGTTTCCATTGAGAGTAGGGGAGATTCAAACGAGAGGACATGATTTGAGAGTTAGGGGGCAAAAGTTTAAGGGAAACACAAAGGGGTATTTCTTTACTCAGAGAGTGATAGCTGTGTGGAATGAGCTTCCTGTAGAAGTAGTAGAGGCCAGTTCAGTTGTGTCATTTAAGGTAAAATTGGATAGGTATATGGACAGGAAAGGAGTGGAGGGTTATGGGCTGAGTGCGGGTAGGTGGGACTAGGTGAGATTAAGAGTTCGGCACAGACTAGGAGGGCCAGAATGGCCTGTTTCCGTGCTGTGATTGTTATATGGTTATATGGTTATCTCTTCTGCACCCTCTCCATAGCTTCCACATCCTTTCTATAATGAGGTGACCAGAATTGAACACAATACTCTAAGTGTGATCTCACCAGAGATTTGTAGAGTTGCAACATGACCTCTCTACTCTAGAACTCAGTCCCCCTGTTAATGAAGCCTAGCATCACATAGGCCTTCTTAACTACCCTATCAACCTGTGCAGCGACCTTGAGGGATGTATGGATTTGAACCCCAAGGTCCCTTTGTTCATCCACACTCTTAAGTAACTGACCATTAATCCTGTACTCATTCTTCTGGTTTGCCCTTCCAAAGTGCATCACCTCACACTTATCTGGATTGAACTCCATCTGCCATTTTTCTGCCCAACTCTGCAGCCTGTCTATATCCTCTTGTAACCTTTGACAACCTGCAGCTCCATCCACAACTCCTCCAATCTTCGTGTCATCCGCAAACTTACACACCCATCCTTCCGCCTCTACATCCAGGTCATTTATAAAAATCACAAATAGCAGGGGTCCCAGGACAGATCCCTGTGGCACTCACTAGTCACCGACCTCCAGGCAGAATACTTTCCTTCCACAACTACCCTCTGCTTTCTTCCTTTAAGCAAATTTTTTTTATCCAGACAGGCAAGGTTCCATTTATCCCATGCCTCATGACTTTCTGGATGAGTCTCTTGTGAGGGACCTTGTCAAATTGAGTATGCCTACAAGAAAATGAATCTCAGGGTTGTATATGGTGACATATATGTACTTTGATAATAAATCTGCTTTGAACTTTGAACGTACAAAAACCTTATACACAATCCACAACGCTAACAACCTACATGTTGTCTGCAAACCTACTAACCCACCCTTTCACTTTATTTATAAAAATCTCAAAGAGTAGGGGCCCCAGACAGTTCTATGTAGATCACCACTGGTTACTGACCTCAGAGAAAGAATACACTCCATCTACTACCATGCTCTGTCTTCTGTAGCAAAGCCAATTCTGAATCCATACATCCAAGCATTCCTAGGTTCCATGCCTCCTGACTTTGTGAATGAGCCTACTGTGTAGAACTTTGTCAAATGCCTTACCAAAGTATATATGCCCCACACTGCAGGCCGAATGGCCTGCTCCTGTGCTATACTGTTCTATGTTCTATCTTCTGCCCAATGTTTTGTCACTTCCTCAAAGAATTCTGTCAGGCTCATGAGACACAATCTGCCCCTTACAAAGCCGATTATGCTTCTCCAAATGCTTGTAAATCCTGTTTCTAAGAATCCTCTCCAATATAATTTTTTAAAGTTATACAGAATTCATCAACTGTAGCTAAAAATGAGCTGCTAGAGGAACTCTACAAATCTGGCAACGTCTGTGGGAAGAAATGGGCAGTCAATGTTTCAAGTGAAACACTTCACCTGAACTTGAAGTGTAGAGGAAAGATAACCAGAGGGGAGGTGGCAAGAGCAGGTAATCGATAGGTAGTTTTAGTGGAGAAAGAGGTGACTGGCAGATGAAATCAGGTGAGGAAGGAAAGAGTGGAGATGAGATGCTAATTTGAGACAATGATGGGAATCTGATAAGGAATAAGGATGGAGAAAAGTGGTGGTGATTTGGCTGTGGTAGTTCAGTTTTGTACTCGTTAAAGCTGGATTCAAGATAAATGTCCCAATTAATTCTGTTTTTCTGCATACGTATATAAACTATATTGACTAGAATGTTTATGACAGAAATTAACAATTGAACATGCTACTCAACTGAATTTTATCTAAGACCTGTTTACTAAGCATGATCAGAACTCTGTATGCACACAGTTCCATAAATTTAATCTAGGTCATTGCCACATACACAGTGCTCATCTTGCATATTTTTTTATGTATACAAGTCTCCAGGCCATTACTGGAGAGCTCAGGCAGTTTTTAGTACTTCTTCATTAAAGGAAACCAACCAAACTCAGATTGACTAACACATAAAATTTTGGATGAACTCGGTAAAAATGAAGGGTCGTGACTCAAAATGTTGACTGTTTATTCATTTCCATAGATGCTGCCTGACTTGCTAAGTTCCTCCAGCGTTTTGCATTTATTATTGGACTGACTACTTCAATGCAGGTCCAGCTTTTAAACTGCACATTTTACTACCCCTCCACCACCAATCCTGTGATCAGCCCCGCACATTATCATTGATGCTGCCTTCTCACACTGGCCTCTTTCCCCAATGTTCCTGAGCCCAACTCCAAGCTCAGTCATTACTACACCCATCTTTAACTACCCCCACTGCCATGTTCAGTTTTACATTTTATCATAGTGATATATTGCAAGTAAAAATATTAATTTGAAAGCATTATTTTAAAGTGATGTGCCTAGGTGGCCTGGGAATATTTAAAAATTATAGTACACTTGTAATATTATCAGAGCACAGGAAAATACAAGGTTTAACATATTTAATGTTGACTTATTTACTGCCTTTACCAATAGCTTCACAGACTACAAATCTGTAAAAAAACATTGCTCTTATTCTCTGAATTCTTACATAGAAACATAGAAAACCTACAGCACAATACAGGCCCTTCGGCCCACAAAGCTGTGCCAAGCGTGTCTCTACCTTAGAACTACCTAGGCTTTACCCATAGCCCTCTATTTTTCTTAGCTCCATGTAACCATCCAGGAGTCCCTTAAAAGACCCTATCATTTCGGCTTCCACCACTGCTGCTGGCAGCCCATTCCATGCACTCACACCACTGTCTGCGTAAAAAACTTACTTCTGAAACTCCTCTGTACCTACTTTCAAGCACCTTAAAACCATGCCGTCTTGTGCTAGCCATTTCAGCCCTTGGGAAAAGCCTCTGATTAATCACACGATCAATGCCTCTCATAATCTTGTATACACTATCAGGTCACCTCTCATCCTCCGTCGCTCCAAGGAGAAAAGGCCGAGTTCACTCAATCTATTCTCATAAAGTATGCTCCCCAATCCAGGCAACATCCTTGTAAATCTTCTCTGCACCCTTTCTATGCTTTCCATGTCCTTCCTGTAGTGAGGTGACCAGAACTGAGCACAGTACTCCAAGTGGGGTCTGACCAGGGTCCTATATAGCTGCAAAATTACCTCTCAGCTCTTAAACTCAATCTCATGATTGATGAAGGCCAATGCACCATATGCTTTCTTAACCACAGAGTCAACCTGTGTAGCAGCTTTGAGTGCCCTATGGACTTGAACCCCAAGATCCCTCTGATCCTCCACTCTTCCAAGAGTCTTACCATTAATATTATATTCTGCCATCATATTTGATCTACCAAAATAAACTACCTCACACTTATCTGGGCTAAACTCCATCTGCCACTTCTCAGCCCAGTTCTACGTCCTATCAATGACACGCTGTAACTATTGATAACCCTTCAGACTATCCACAACACCCCCAACCTTTGAGTCATCAGCAAATGTACTAACCCATCCCTCCAATTCCTCATCCAGGTCATTTATAAAAATCACAAAGAGTAGGGGTCCCAGAACAGATCCCTGATGCACACCACTGGTCACCGGCCTCTATGCTATAACCACTCTTTGCCTTCTGTGGGCAAGCCAGTTCTGGATCCACAAAGCAATGTTTCCTTGGATCCCAAGCCTCCTTATTTTCTCAATAAGCCTTGCAAGGGGTACCTTATCAAATGCCTTGCTAAAATCCATATACACTACAATATTTGGGAAATTAAAATCTCCCACCAAAGCAACCCTGTTATTATTACTCCTTTCCAGAATCTGTCTCCCTATCTGCTCCTCTATGTCCCTGTTACTATTGGGTGGTCTATAAAAAAACACCCAGTAGAGTTATTGACCCCTTCCTATTCCTAACTTCTACCCAAAGAGACTCTGTAGACAACCCCTCCATGACTTCCTCCTTTTCTGTAGCCGTGACACTACCTCTGATCAACAGCGCCACACCCCCACCTCTTTTGCCTCCCTCCCTATCCTTTCTGAAACATTTAAAGCCTAGCAGTTGAAGTAGCCATTCCTGCCCCCGCACCATCCAAGTCTCTGTAATGGCCACAACATCATAGCTCCAAGCACTGTAACCACACTCTCAGCTCATCCGCTTTATTCATAACACTTCTCGCATTAAAATAGAGACATCTCAAACCATCATTCTGAGTGCATTCCTTCTCTATCATTTGCCTATCCTCCCTTACGCACTGTCTCCAAGCTTTCTCTATTAGTGAGCCAACGTCCCTTTCCTCCATCACTTCAGTTCAGTTCCCACCTCCCAGCCATTTTTATTTAAACACTCCCAATAGCCTCACCAAACTTCCCCGCCGGGATATTGGTCCCCCTGGGATTCAAGTGCAACCGATCCTTTTTGTACAGGTCACATCTGCCCCAGAAGAGGTGCCAATGATCCAGAAATCTCAATCCTTGCCCCCTGCTCCAATCCCTCAGCCATGCATTTATCCTCCACCTCACTCTATTCCTACAATCACCGTCACGTGGCACAGGCAGTAATCCTGAGATTATTACCTTTGCGGTCCTGCTTCTCAACTTCCTTCCTAACACCCTGTAGTCTTTTTTCAGGACCTCTTCCCTTTTCCTACCTATGTCATTTGTACCAACATATACCACGACCTCTGGCTGTTCACCTTCCCACTTCAGGATATCCCGGACTCTGGCACCTGGGAGGCAAACTACCATCCATGTTTCTTTCCTACGTCCACAGAATCATCTGTCTGACCCCCTAACTATAGAATCCCCTATCACTGCTACCATGCTCTTCCTTTCCCTACCCTTCTAAGCCATAGGGCCAGATTCTGTGCCAGAGGCACAACCACTGTTCCTTCCCTCAGGTAGGCCATCCCCCTCAACAGTACTCAAGCTGGAATACTTATTGTTAAAGGGGACAGCCACTGGGGTACTCTCTAGCACCTGCTTCTTGCCCTTCCCTCTCCTGACTGTGACCCAAATCTCTGTCTCCTCTGGTCTGGGGTTGACAACCTGCTTACAGCTCCTCTCTGTCACCTCCTCACTCTCCCTGACCAAACAAAGGTCATCAAGCTGCAGCTCCAGTTCCCTAACATGATCTCTAAGGAGCTGCAGCTCGATGCATCTGGTGCAGATGTGGTCAGCCGGGGTCTCCAGGACCTCCCACATCTGACACCAAGCACAGAAAACCGGCCTCACACACATAATTTCCGTCTTTATTTTAAACAGATAACCTACCTGGCCTTGACCCCTTATTCCCAAAGCCCCATTGATCCAAAGCCTTCCTACTCTGTCACCCACTCTGTAAATCTGTCTTCTTTTTAAATTCTTCCCTCTGTTCTCATTGGCGGACCTCCATGTGCTTGCGCAATCGTGCCCCGTTCAAACCACTGAAGAAATAACATACATTTAATAATTACAAAATAATTACATTTAATCTTTTTTTATAACTCATTTAAGGCCAGCATTAAATGACCATTCTAATTGCCTTAGAGAAGAGGATTGTTGGCTGTTGACCTGAACTGCTGCATTCCTTGTAACGAAAGTATTACCACAATATTATTATATTAGAGGCTCAAGGTGTTGTCCCATTGATCATGAAAGAATGGCTATCTATTCTCAAGTTACAAAAGATTTGGTATAGATAGAATTCCTATTGGATTTGTGCATCAAGATGATAAAGGTTCCAAAATTGCTGACTGTGGATATTCTGTAGATATTGCTGCAGAACAGAGTATACTCAGGATGAAAGGAAGGAGTTTTGGGAGTGGCAGACAGACTGAGAAACAAACAGAATGGGTTATGCTTGATGCTCTGGTGCTTCTTGACTGTAGGTCGCTTAGGGAGGTCAAGAACATTCCATCATCTCTCTAGCTGAAAACAGATTATTAAAACATCAGTCAACACCCATGGAGAGAGACTTTTCTCCTTGGAGTGACGGAGGATGAGAGGTGACCTGATAGAGGTGATGAGAGGCATTGATCATGTGGATATTCAGAGGCTTTTTCCCAGGGCTGAAATGGTATAACAAGAGGACACAGGTTTAAGGTGCTGGGGAGTAAGTACAGAGGAGATGTCAGGGCTAAGTTTTCTACTCAGAGAGTGGTGAGTGCGTGGATGGGCTGCCAGCAACAGTGCTGGAGGTGGATACGATAGGGTCTTTTAAGAGACTTTTGGATAGGTACATGGAGCTTAGAAAAATGGAGGGTTATGGGTAATCCTAGTAATTTCTTCAACCTGTTCTTCAACAGATTTGACACTGTGGCCCCTGCCCACCCCCCACATGATTCATCTGTTGTCAGCCCCCAACCAACACATACTCCACTCTCCCCTCCTACCCCTCCTCATGGCCCCCCACTCTGCTCTCATGACTACACCACTCCCCCCAACTGAAACCACCACGGTGGGCTTCACAGCTGAACAGGTGAGAAGACAGCTGAAACGTTTCCACACAAGTAAGGCTGCAGGCCCAGATGGTGTCAGCCCCAGGGTGCTCAAAGCCTGTGCCCCCCAGCTATGTGGAGTACTTCACCATGTCTTCAACCTGAGCCTGAGTCTCCAGAGGGTTCCTGTGCTGTGGAAGATGTCCTGCTGCGCCCCAGTGGCTCCAATGACTACAGACTGGTGGCATTGACCTCCCACATCATGAAGACCTGGAGAGACTTGTGCTAGAGCAGCTCTGGCCTATGGTTAGGCCGCACTTAGACCCCCTCCAGTTCACCTACCAGCCCCGACTAGGAGTTGAGGATGCCATCGTCTACCTGCTGAACTGCGTCTACGCCCACCTGGACAAGCCGGCGAGCACTGTGAGGGTAATGTTTTTTGACTTCTCCAGTGCGTTCAACACCATTCGCCCTGCTCTGCTGGGTGAGAAGCTGACAGTGATGCAGGTGGATGCTTCCCTGGTGTCATGAATTATTGATTACCTGCACAAAATGCTGGTGGAACACAGCAGGCCAGGCAGCATCTATAGGGAGAAGTGCTGTCGATGTTTTGGGCCGAGACCCTTCATCAGGAGTAACTGAAAGGAAAGATACTAAGAGATTTGAAAGTAGGAGGGGGCGGGGGAAATGGGAAATGATAGAAGACCGGAGGGGGGTGGGATGAAGCTAAGAACTGGAAAGGTAATTGGCAAAAGTGATACAGAGCTGGAGAAGGGAAAGGTTGATGGGATGAGAGGCCTAGGAGAAAGAAAGGGGGAGGGGAGCACCAGAGGGAGATGGAGAATGGGCAGAGAGAGAGAAAAAAACAAACAACTAAATATGTCAGGGATGGGGTAAGAAGGGGAGGAGGGGCATTAACAGAAGTTAGAGAAGTCAATGTTCACGCCATTAGGTTGGAGGCTACCCAGCCAGTATATAAGGTGTTGTTCCTCCAACCTGAGTGTGGCTTCATCTTGACAGTAGAGGAGGCCATGGATAGACATATCAGAATGGGAATGGGACGTGGAATTAAAATGTGTGGCCACTGGGAGATCCTGCTTTCTCTGGTGGACAGAGCGTAAGTGTTCAGCGAAATGGTCTCCCAGTCTGCGTCCGGGTCTCTCTGATATATAAAAGGCCACACTGGGAGCACCGGATGCAGTATACCACACCAGCCGACTCACAGGTAAAGTGTCGCCTCACCTGGAAGGACTGTCTGGGGCCCTGAATGGTGGTGAGGGAGGAAGTGTAAGGGCAGGTCTACCCATGATCCACAAACCTGCCTGTCCAGGTAGACCCATTGTCTCAGCTTGATCCTGCCCCACCGAACTCATTTCTGCATACCTTGATACTGTTTCATCCCCCCTTGTTCAATCTCTTCCCACCTATGTTCGTGACACTTCTCCACGCTTTGAATTTTTTCAATGACTTTAAGTTCCCTGTCCCCCACTGCCCCCCCCTTATTTTCACCCATGGACGTCCAGTCCCTATAGACCTCCATCCCCCACCGAGATGGTCTCAAAGCTCTTCGCATCTTTTTGGATTCCAGACCTAACCAATTCCCCTCTACCACCACTCTCCTCCGTCTAGCAGAATTAGTTCTTACTCTCAATAATTTCTCTTTTGGCTCCTCCCACTTCCTCCAAACCAAAGGTGTAGCCATGGGCACCCACGTGGGTCCCAGTTATGCCTGCCTTTTGTTGGCTTTGTGGAACAGTCCATGTTCCAAGTCTATATGGGTATCCGTCCCCCTCTTTTCCTTCACTACATCGACGACTACATTGGCGCTGCCTCCTGCACGCATGCTGAGCTCGTTGACCTTCATTAACTTTGCCTCCAACTTTCACCCTGCCCTCAAATTTACCTGGTCCATTTCCGACACCTCCCTCCCCTTTCTTAATCTTTCTGTCTCCATTCCTGAAGACGGCTTATCTACTGATATTTACTATAAGCCTACAGATTCTCACAGCTACTGGACTATTCCTCTTCCCACCCTGTCTCTTGCAAAAATGCTATCCCCTTCTCACAATTCCTCCGTCTCCGCCGCATCTGCTCTCAAGATGAGGCTTTTCATTCCAGGACGAAGGAGATGTCTTCCTTTTTTAAACAAAGGGGCTTCCCTTCTTCCACCATCAACCTCTGCTCTCAAACGCATCTCTCCCATTTCCCGCACATCTGCCCTCACCCCATCTGCCTGTCACCCCCACTCGGGATAGCATTCCCCTTGTCCTCACCTACCACCCCCACCAGCCTCCAGGTCTAACATATAATTCTCCGTAACTTCCGCCACCTCCAACAGGATCCCACTACGAAGCACATCTTTCTCTCCCCCACTTGCTGCTTTCTGCAGGGATCGCTCCCTACGCGACTCCTTTGTCTACTCGTCCCCCCCCCCCCATCCCTTCCCACCGATCTCCCTCCTGGCACTTATCCTTGTAAACGGAACAAGTGCTACACCTACCCTTATACTTCCTCCCTCACCAACATTCAGGGCCCCAGACAGTCCTTCCAGGTGAGGGCGACACTTCACCTGTGAGTCGGCTGGTGTGGTATACTGCGTCCGGTGCTCCCGGTGTGGCCTTTTATAGATTGGTGAGACCCAACATAACTGGGAGACCGTTTCGCTGAACACCTACGCTCGGTCCACCAGAGAAAGCAGGATCTCCCAGTGGCCACACATTTTAATTCCACGTCCCACTCCCATTCTGATATGTCTATCCATGGCCTCCTCTACTGTCAAGATGAAGCCACACTCAGGTTGGAGGAACAACACCTTATATACTGGCTGGGTAGCCTCCAACCTAATGGCGTGAACATTGACTTCTCTAACTTCTGTTAATGCCCCTCCTCCCCTTCTTACCCCATCCCTGACATATTAGTTGTTTGTTTTTTTCTCTCTCTCTGCCCATCACTCTGCCTGTTCTCCATCACCCTCTGGTGCTCCCCTCCCCCTTTCTTTCTCCCTAGGCCTCCCATCCCATGATCCTTTCCCTTCTCCAGCTCTGTATCACTTTTGCCAATTACCTTTCCAGCTCTTAGTTTCACCCCACCCCCTCCGGTCTTCTCCTATCATTTTCCCATTTCCCCCTCCCCCCTCCTACTTTCAAATCTCTTAGTATCTTTCCTTTCAGTTAGTCCCTGACGAAGGGTCTCGGCCTGAAACGTTGACAGTGCTTCTCCCTATAGATGCTGCCTGGCCTCTGTGTTCCACCAGCATTTTGTGTGTGTTGTTTGAATTTCCAGCATCTGCAAATTTCTTCATGTTATTGATTACCTGACTGGCAGACCACAGTACGTGCGCTTGCAAGACTGTGTGTCAGACTGAGTGGTCAGCAGCACTGGGGCTCCACAGGGGACTGTCCTGTCTCCCTTTCTCTTCACCATCTACACCTCGGACTTCAACTACTGCACAGAGTCTTGCCATCTTCAGAACTTTTGATGACTCTGCCATAGTTGGATGCATCAGCAAGGGAGATGAGGCTGAGTACAGGGCTACGGTGGGAAACTTTGTCACATGGTGCGAGCAGAATCATCTGCAGCTTAATGTGAAAAAGACTAAGGAGCTGGTAGGTGGACCTGAGGAGGGCTAAGGCACTGGTGACCCCTGTTTCCATTCAGTGTGGACATGGTGGAAGATTACAAATACCTGGGGATACGAATTGACAATAAAGTGGACTGGTCAAGGACACTGAGGCTGTCTACAAGAAGGGTCAGAGCTGTCTCTACTTCCTGGGGAGACTGAGGTCCTTTAACATCTGCCGGACGATGCTGAGGATGTTCTACGAGTCTGTGGTGGCCAGTGCTATCATGTTTGCTGTTGTGTGCTGGGGCAGCAGGGTAAGGGTAGCAGACACCAACAGAATCAACAAACTCATTCGTAAGGCTAGTGATGTTGTGGGGGTGGAACTGGACTCTCCGACGGTGGTGTCTGAAAAGAGGATGCTGTCCAAGTTGTATGCCATCTTGGACAATGTCTCCCATGCACTCCGTAATGTTCTGGTTAGGCACAGGAGTACGTTCAGCCAGAGACTCATTCCACCGAGATGCAACACTGAGCATCATAGGAAGTCATTCCTGCTTGTGGCCATCAAACTTTACAACTCCTCCTTCGGAGTGTCAGATACCCTGAGCCAATAGGCTGGTCCTGGACTTATTTCCACTTGGCATAATTTACTTATTATTATTTAATTATTTATGGTTTTATATTGCTATATTTCTACACTATTCTTGGATGGTGCGACTGTAACGAAACCCAATTTCCCTCCAGATCAATAAAGTATGTCTGTCTGTCAATTTCTAATGTTGGGACATGTTCGGCACAATTTCATGGGCTGAAAGGGCCTGTATTGTGCTGTAGGTTTTCTATGTTTCTATGTAAATGATGTTTCAGGTTAATCATCTCTCATTAGATTTAAGAAATCAAATATGAATGGAGAGAATGTCTGTGATGTGGTGTAAAGTGGGAGAAATGACATGTGTGGTAGCAGGCCCAGCTGAGAGTGGGTGATGAAGGTTTGTTAATTCTAGGTCTGTCTAAGGTGATTTAAGTAGAAAACAAATAAAAATCAAGTGAGGAAGCAAAATGAAGGAAACTAAAGGGTAGCAATTCATCTACAGCCACCATTAGACCAGAAAGCAGTATCAATGACAGCAAACACGAGGAAATCTGCAGATGCTGGAAATTTGAACAACACACACAAAATGCTGGTGGAACACAGCAGGCCACGCAGCATCATAGGGAGAAGCGCTGTCGACATTTCGGGCTGAGACCCTTCATCAGGACTAACTGAAAGGAAAGATACTTAGAGATTTGAAAGTAGGAGGGGAGGGGGAAATGCGAAATGATAGGAAAAGTCCGGGGGGGGGGGGGGGGATGAATCACACCCCCTCCGGTCTTCTATCTTTTCGCATTTCCCCCTCCCCCTCCTACTTTCAAATCTTTTACTATCTTCCTTTCAGTTAGTCCTGATGAAGGGTCTCAGCCCAAAACGTCGACAGTGCTTCTCCCTATCAATGACAACAGGAAGGTTTCCTTGTGGACTTTACACGAGAAGTTGAGTCACTCACTATAGAATTCCTTAATTTCAATATGGTGGTTGTAGCAACTGAACAGATAAACATAGTGGAATTGGTAATGTTAATGCACATAAATGTCATGGAAAGGTGATAAAATCTATTTTCTTGAAAACTACCGTTGCCTGGCACCTGTATAGCACAAATGTTCCTTACCGCTATAAACTTAACAATGTATGTTTTCCAGAACAGGTTTGAGAAAAGGAGTTTGAAAATGAAGATTAACATCAAATACCCCTGCTTCATACATTACAATGCAGGGAAGATCTATGATGAAGCAGCTGAAGACACATTCGTCCTTGTTTTGAAAGGGCAGGCAGGTAGGCAGAGGGGGTGGGGGATGGTTGCATAGGTAAAAAAATTAAATCAAATACTTGGAAAATGGAGACACGGGATTGGAAGAAGTAGAATCCTTGTGGGTAGAGTTAAGAAATTGCAAGGGGGAAAAAGACTCTGAGAGGAGTTATATACAGCCCCCTGAACAGTAGTCAGGAAGTGGGATAGAAATTTCAATGGGAAATAGAAAAGGCATGTAATAAGGGTATGTTATTATAGTGATGGGGATTTCAATTTGCAGGTACATTGGGAAAATCAGGTTGGTGCTGGATCCCAAGAGAGGGAATTTGTAGAATGCCTACGAAATGGCTTTTCAGAGCAGCTTGTGGTTGAGCCACCAATGGGAAGGCAATTCTAAACTGGGTGCTGTATAATGAACCAGATTCGATTTGGAAGCTTTTAGATGCAGTGATCAAAATACGATAGAATTAACTCTGCAGTTTGCGAGGGAGAAAATAAAGTCAGTGGAGTAAGGGGAATTACAGAGGCATGAGAGAGGAGCTTGTCAAAGCTGATTGGAAGGGAACTTCCAGTTTAAGATGACACTGGTGAAATACAGCGATGCCTTGCTGGCAGCAAACAAAACTACTAACTCTACTATTAGTCAATTTTTTTTTGGAAAATAGCCACTGCAATCAATAGCCTGTAACTTCCCCTTCTGAGCTGAGCTGTTGAACCTCCTGTACAATCTAGCAATTTTGCAGTGTGAACTGAAGTCTCGAAAGTGCAGGATGGTTGCGGTGTGCATGTACGGTCTGAATTCAGGTAGTGGAACCTGGGACCCAGCCTGAGTAAAGAATGAACCAACTTTTGGCCTTTGCTAGAGCAGACCTGGAGCCCATTCAAAGCAGCAGAAATGAGGCGAAGCAGCAGGGCACAGGTGCAAGAGGAAAGGTCAGGGTGTCGGAGCCAGAGGTGAGGGATGGGGCAGTGCTGACTTCACTGCTCAGTGATGTTTACTCATCTCCGCACTAAACTGAGGCTGTGGCTGGCAACTCACAGGCCCCCGGACTGGCTGCAATGACGATTGGATTCATAGCTGTGGACTCACTTTGGGAACTTTAGTTCTGTATGTTATTTGCTTACTTTTATCGTTTGCATGATTTGTTCTTTTTTCACGGTCTTCATTTTTAATGGGTTAGACCACCAGACTATAAGACATAGGAGAAGAATTAGACTATACAGCCCATCCAGCCTTCTCCGCCATTTCATTATGGCTGGTCTTGGATACCAATTAAACCCATACACTTACCCTCTCACCATACCCCTTGATGCCGCTGACCAATCAGGAATCAATCACTTCTGCTTTAAATATAGCCATGGACTAAGCTTCAACCACTGTCTATGCAGAACATTCCACAGGTTCACCACCCTTTGGCTGTAAAAAATTCCTCCTTACTTCAGTTCTAAAACGTTATCCCTCAATCTTGAGGCTATGCCCTCTGGTTCTGGATACCCCAATCATAGCACACATCCTCTCCACATCCACTTTATCTAATCCTTTCAACATTCAGTAGATTTCAATGAGATCCCCATGCATTCTTCTAAATTCCAGTGAGTGCAGTCCCAAAACTGCCAAACACTCCTCATATGTTAACCCTTCATTCCTGGAATCATCCTCCTGAACCTCCTCTGGACTCTCTCCAATGACAATACATCCTTTCTGAGGTAAGGGGCCCAAAACTATTGACAATACTTCAAGTGTGGCCTGACCAGTGTATTATCAAGCTTCAGCATTATCTCTATCTTATATTTATACAGTATTCCCCTTGAAATAAATGCCAACATTGCATTTGCCTTCTTTGCCACAGACTCAACCTGTGTATTAACCTCTGGGAGTCTTGCACAAGGACTCCTAAGTCCCTCTGCATCTCAGGTTTGAATTTTCTCCCCATTTAGATAATAGTCTGCTATTGTCTATTTTAGTAAATTGTATCCCATCTGCCATTTTGTCCATTCTTCTACTCTGTCTGAGCTCTGCTGCAATCACATTTCTCCTTCAGCACTACTTACCGTCCACCTATTTTCATATCATTTGCAAACTTTGCCACAAAGCCTTCAATTGCATTTTCTAAATCATTGACAAGCAATGTGAAAAGTAGTGGTTGCAATACTGACCCAATGCTTTCTTTCCAATATGTTCCCATCTGTACATCAAGTTAAGTCAAGTTTATTGTCATTTCGACCATAGACTGCTGGTACAGTACACAGTAAAAATGAAACAACGTTCTTCCAGGACCCTGGTGCTACATGAAACAACACAAAACTACACTAGACTATGTGAGACAGCACAAAGCTACACTAGACTATGTAAAACAACATAAAAACTGCACTAGACTACAGGCCTGCACAGGACTACATAAAGTGCACAAAATAGTGCAGGGCAGTAGAATAATTAATAAAGACAGTAGGCAGAGGACAAATTATGTTATAATAATAAATGATGTAGATGTCAGTCTAGACTCTGAGTATTGAGGAGTCTAATGGCTTGGGGGAAGAAACTGTTGCACAGTCTGGTCGTGAGAGCCTGAATGCTTTGGTACCTTTTGCCAGATGGCAGGAGGGAGAAGAGTTTGTGTGAGGAGTACATGGGGTCCTTCACAATGCTGTTAGCTTTGCGGGTGCAGCGTGTGGTGTAAATGTCTGTAATAGCGAGAAGAGAGACTCCGATTATCTTCTCAGCTGACCTCACTATCCGCTGCAGGGTCTTGCGATCCAAGACGGTGCAATTTCCAAACCAGGCAGTGACGCAGCTGCTCAGGATGCTCTCGATACATCCTCTGTAGAATGTGGTGAGGATAGAGGGTGTGAGATGGACTTTTCTCAGCCTTCACAGAAAGTAGAGAATCTGCTGGGCTTTCTTGGCTATGGAGCTGGTGTTGAGGGACCAGGTGAGATTCTCCACCAGGTGAACACCAAGAAATTTGGTGCACTTAACAATCTCACGGAGGAGCCGTCAATGTTCAGTGGAGAGTGGTCGCTCCATGCTCTCCTGAAGTCAACAACCAACCGGTTGCTCAATGCTCTCCTGAAGTCAACAACCATCTGTTTTGTTCACATTCAGAGATAGGTTGTTGGCTCTGCACCAGTCCATTAGCCGCTGCACCTCCTCTCTGTATGCTGACTCATCGTTCTTGCTGATGAGACCCACCACGGTCGTGTCATCGGTGAACTTGATGATGTGATTTGAGCTGTGTATTGCTGCACAGTCGTGGGTCAGCAGAGTGAACAGCAGTGGACTGAGCACACAGACCTGGGGGGTCCCCGTGCTCATTGTGATGGTGTTGGAGATGCTGCTCCCTATCCGGACTGACTGAGGTCTCCTAGTCAGGAAGTCTAGGATCCAGTTGCAGAGGGAGGTGTTCAGGCCCAGTAGGCTCAGCTTTCCAATCAGGTGCTGAGGAATAATTGTGTTGAATGCTGAACTGAAATCTATGAACAAGATTCAAACGTATGTGTCTTTTTTTGTCCAGGTGGGTGAGGGCCAGGTGGAGGATGGTGGCGATGGCGTTGTCTGTTGAGCAGTTGGGACGATACGCGAACTGCAGGGGGTCCAGTGAGGGGGGCAGCAGGGTCTTTATGTGCCTCATGACAAAGCCTCTCGAAACACTTCATTCACCCCATTACAGCTTTGCTCCATTTATTGAAGTTGACAGTACTTGACATCAAGGGAACATTTGATTGATTGTAACAAGGAGTTCTAGTAAAACTTCGTCAATGAGAATCAAGGTAAATATATTCATTGCCAACAATCAAGGTAAATATTTTTTCACACCAGCAGGTTGTGGTAAGGGTTATCTGCCCTTACAAAGGTGTGGACTTTAACAAAATCAGACGACAAGCCACAATAGCACATTTGGTCCAAAGGTCTTTATTGTGTGCGAAAAGGTGAAAAACTTTCTGAAAAAGTGCAAAACATATTTACAGTGAAAAACAAAATTGTATAATAGTAAATATTACAGAAAAGAAAATCCAGATATATATCATCAGACCTTTAGGACTACCGCTCCTAAAACTTCAGTCTGAAGTCTCCCTCTCCCCCACCCACACCTCAAATCCCAGCCCACACCTTCACCCTCACTCTCCCCCTTTCCCTCCCACACTTACATGGAAAGAGACTGTAATCAGCAATCTTCTCATGCACAGAGAAAAAGGATAGTCGATTCTTTGGAATGCAGGGTATGAGTGGAAGTTGTTACCATAAGACTGAACAAAATACAGGAATTCACATCCTTCTTCACAATCACAAATGTTCACCAACTCATTCATCATAATAAGATCACAAGGACATCGCACAACAAAATCAATCAACAGCTGATCATTTTCCAGGAGCCAGCACTCTTCCCTGTCCCCAAAACAAACTCTTCTACTGAACATGTTAGCACTACCGGACAGAAATCATGAGAATTACAGGGCTATTGGGGGGGGGGGGGGGGGAGAGGGGGAGAGGAATTATTGTGGCAGTCGTGCTCTGTCATATTTCCTTCCGCCTCTTCTAGATTACCCAAGTTGGGTAAATGGGAAAATAATCCACAATGGGCATTCCTGCTGCCTTTGGTTGGTCAGGCTTCCTTGGGGGTGAGGCGATGGAATGTCACATTCCAAGGATAGTTTCAGCTGGAAGGGAGAATAACCTGGAGGCCAGGCTGAGGGTGGGTAAGGATCTGTAGATAGTAGGGTCCAAGGACAGGGCCAAGGTGGGCAAGAGGGGTGTTCAGCACACTGAAAGGTGGGTGGTAAATCCTTTGTGCTCCAGGAGGGGATCCTGATGGAGTCTCAACAGCCGCTGAATTGTTTCCTTCTCCAACTTCTCCTTCTGAAGATCTTCCTGATAAACATGCAGCTGAGTGTTGAGTATCAGCATCTCTTTTGCTGCACCTTTGCCTCAGTACCTCCCTCTCCTCGCCCGTCCTCTAGGACCCTGGGACATCCTCTAAGCAGATGGGACACTTCATAAGTCACAGAGCATGAAAGCTTAGCAGACGATCCGATTCAGCTTTTTGTAATGAGTCAGACAAAACAGGCAAGTCCTGCCCAAATGACCATATCCCTTGGCAAGTTGCTAACCACTCATACTCACCAAAGAAAGACCTGATCATCAAAACCATGGGTAAGATCTGTGGTAAGATATAATTTAACATCTTCATGCACACATTTAGAATAGTTAACATCAGCAGGGGAAACTGACTGTCTCTAAATCAAAGACTAGAAAATCTGCAGATAATGAAAATGCAAGAAACACACATAAAATGCTGGAGGAGCTCAGTAGGTCAGGTGTACTGATGAAGGATCTCAGTCTTACATGAATGTTTTCTTTTTTCCATAGATGATGTCTGGCCTGCTGAGTTCCTCCAGCATTTTGTGTGCGTTGCTCATCTCTTAATCAAGGTCACCCCACTCCCAGTGTGCAATAATGCCTGAACAGTTTATCCATTTACTTCTCCAGAGAGTTAATTTTCCTTCATATATCTCCCTTCCCCTTAGAATGTTCATTGGCTTCCAGCTTTGTTTCTCTCTCTCCCTTGAAACATAACAGTAGTTTGACAGTTTTGGGTACTTAAGGGGACAACAAGAAGTTTTGTGGCCTGGCTGGTGCCAGAAGAAACAAATTAAAGATTCAATCTCCCCACTGTCTTTCTCCTGTGTGCATCCAGGAGAATTTTCATAGGTCCTGGAGTACCTTTACTCACAGCAGCTGTCCTCTGTTCCCATGGCTGGACCAGTCCTTGTCGGACATTCAGGTATTGTTGAGCCAGCTGGCTGCAGCTAAGCCATTTGCAGGTTCATGCTCATGTACCTATATACAGACATATCTTGGCAGGACTTGCAGCAGCTGCTCTAGTACGATAATTTCTCCGATGTTCTCCTTGATCTGGAGCTCTGGCTTCACCCAGCGGTGATACAAACACTTCAGGCAGTAGTAAGTCTCATTTGGTGTCTCCCCTGATGGTGTTGACCAGGCTTAAATCTTCAATCAGTGGGTCTCTGGAGAGATGTCAGAATTGGCAAGGGGAACCTCCAGTTGAGGTATTGGTTGGACTCCTGGTCCATCACAGAATAAGCATTTAGCGCTTTCCCCTTCACCAGTGGGATGAGCTGGCAGGCCCACACTTCCTCTGGCTCTGGCCAAATGCACAAAGCACAGCAAATAGTTTTCAATATCTTCTCCATCTTGGAAAGCAGGCATTTTTGGCTGTGTTCTTTAAGTGTGGTCTCTGGACCTTGAACACCACTGCTCCCAAAACTTCAGACTGAAGTCTCCCTCTCCCCCCTTCCCCACTCCCATTCAGGAGGTGAGTTACATGCTGCAGGACTCCTAGCCTTTGACCTGCTCTGGTAGCCACGGTGTTTATATGTAGGCAGGCAAAGGAAGTGCAATGCAATGGCCTCTTACATTGTACTTCCTTTGTCTGCCTGCAGAGAGTGCCTAGGAGTAGTCTTAGGCTGGAACTTTCTGCACATCTTGAGTGAACACATGGTATCCCCATAGCAGAAACTATAACGGTTCTCCTCAACTCCTCTGGCTGGGGCGGCACCATTAGATGAGTATTCAGCTCCTGGATTAGCCATTCCTCCCCTTCCTGCTGGCCAATCCAGAAGAGTCGTGACATCTGACACCTCGTATGATCTTGCTGGGTCAGCAAGGGTCTCCCATGCCTTCTGCTCTACATCCAGGGCTCCATACCCCTCTCCTTCTGTCTCCACAATGTCCCATCACTTGTCATCAGATCAATCATGCTTGGCTGAAGAAGGAGCTGTTGACTATGACCACTATGTTCTCTATCTCAGGCAACGGTCCCCAAGTGCCTGAAGTCAGCCATCATAGTGCCTGTCCCGAAGAAAACAAACATCAACAATTTGAATGACTATCGTCCGGTTGCCCTCACACCAACAATAATGAAGTGCTTTGAGAGATTGGTCTTCTCCCACATTAAAGTCACTATCCCTGCTACACTGGACTCACACCAGTTTGCTTATAAAGCAAACAGGTCCGCAGAGGATGTCATCTCATTAGCTCTTCACACTGTCTTGACACATCTGGAGGGAAAGGGCAAATATAGACGTTGTTTGCTGATTATAGCTCTGCTTTTAATACTGTCATCCCCAGCAAGCTCATCTTCAAACTCCACCAGCTAAGCCTCAGCTCGTCACTCTACAATTGGGTCCTGAATTTCTTGTCAGATCGTTTACAGACAGTGAGACTGGGCCCTTACCTGTTCTCCACTACTATCCTGAACACCGGTACAACACAAGGTTGTGTATTGAGTCCCTCTTAAGATATAAGAGCAGGAACAGATCATTCGGTCCATCAAGTCTGCTCCATCATTCAATCATGAGCTGATCCAACTCTTCCAGTCATCCCCATTTCCCTGCCTTCTCCCCATACCCTTTGATGCCCTGGCTAATCAAGAACCTATCTATCTCTGCCTTAAATGCATCCAATAACTTGGCCTCCACAGCCACTCATGGCAACAAATTCCACAGATTTACCACCCTCTGACTAAAGTAACTTCTCTGTAAGGATGTCCTTCAATCCTGAAGTCGTGCCCTCTTGTCCTAGAGTCCCCTACCATAGGAAATAACTTTGTCATATCTAATCTGTTCAGGCCTTTTAACATTCGGAATGTTTCTATGAGATCCCCCCCCCCCCCCCACCCATTCTCCTGAACTCCAGGGAACACAGCCCAAGAGCTGCCAGACGTTCCTCATACGGTAACCCTTTCATTCCTGGAATCATTCTTGTGAATCTTCTCTGAACCCTCTCCAATGTCAGTATATCCTTTCTAAAATAAGGAGTCCAAAACTCCACACAATACTCCAAGGGTGGTCTCACAAGTGCCTTATACAGCCTCAACATCACATCCCTGCAGCTATATTCTTTACCTCTAGAAATGAATGCCAACATTGCATTCACTTTCACAACTGACTCAGCCTGGAGGTTAACTTTTAGGGTATCTTGCACAAGGACTCCCAAGTCCCTTTGCAGCTCTGCATTTGATTTCTCTCCCCATCTAAATAATAGTCTGCCTGTTTATTTCTTCCACTAAAGTGCATGACCATACACTTTCCAACATTGTATTTCATTTGCCACTTCTTTGCCCATTCTCCTAAACTATCTAAGTCTTTCTGCAGGCACTCTGTTTCCTCAACACTACCCGTTCCTCCACCTATCTTTGTATCATCAGCAAATTTAGCCACAAATTTATTAATACCGTAGTTCAAATCATTGACATATGAGAGGTGATTGATAAGTTTGTAGCCTAGGGCATTTATTTTTCAACATAGTCCCCTCCTACATTTACACACTTAGTCCAGCAGTCATGGAGCATACAGATCCCTTCTTTGTAGAAGTCAGCGTCTTGGACCTCCAAAAGTGGTCCACAGCAGGGGTGATTGATAAATTTGTGGCCTAAGGTAGAAGGAAATGAGTTATTAACTTCAAACTTCCTGCATAATCACTCAAAGAATTGAACTGGACGTGCATGTAAAGAGTTGTATAACTCATCTCCTTCTTAGGCCACGAACTTATCAAGATCCGTATGCTCCATGACCACTGGACTAACTGCTTAAATGTAGGAGGAGACTATGTTGAAAAATAAATGTGCTAGGTTTTCTAAAACTGACTTCTTCTACCTTAGGCCACGAATTTATCAATCACCCCTCATACATTGTAAAAAACGGTCCCAACATCAACTCCTGTGGAACTCCACTCGTAACCAGCAGCTAGCCAGAATACGATCTCTTTATTCCCACTCTCTGTTTTCTGCCAACCAGCCAATGCTGCACCCACGCTAGTAACTTCCCTGTGAATTCCATGGGCTCTTATCTTGCTAAGCAGCCTCATGTTCAGCACCTTGTCAAAGGCCTTCTGAAAATCCAAGTACAGGCAGTCCCCAGGTTACGTACGAGTTCCGTTCCTAGTCCGTCTTTAAGTCAGATTCGTATGTAAGTCACAACAAGTACATCCGGTATTATTTAGCGTCAGTTAGTCAAACGTTTGTCTTAGTATATAGTATACATTTTTACCTTTCTAGGCATATAAAACACTTAAGAAATGTATGTATTCCAATAACTAAACCACTGCATTGCTTAGTAATAATTGTAGCTTTCATCAGGACAGGGCCTTTCACATGCTTCATTATTCTCACTTTATCCTTTAAAATTGTTCCGATCGTTGACCGACTGTAGCCTAACACTTTTCCAATAACCGATGGTGTTTCAACTCTTTCCAATCGCTTTATCATTTCCACTTTATTTTCAATCGTGATCGCTTCCCATCAACGGAACGGAAACACTGCGGGCGGTGGGTCCTGACCTCTGCCGGCTCCTGAGGTCCACTAGGTCCTAAGGACCACCGCACTGAATTCCCCGAGTCTGAAAGTCCACCACACTGAGACAGGTTAATTGGGACAAGTGGGGGCTGTGCTGGGTTTGGGTACTGTATTTGATCCTCCACAATATTCCGTGTGGGAATTTAAACTGGAAGTGGCAGTGTATTTCTTACGAGGTCGAGTTGCAAGCTTGACATCAACGCAGCACAGATGGTACGGGAGTCACTGGATCGACATCAACCCGGCACAGGAGCGGTTTGTCACTGGATTGAACTCGGGAAACTCCGTTCTCCAGCCCGGCGCTGATCTCACTGTGCCATCAGCCAACTGGAACGGGGGGGGGGGGGGGGGGGGGGGAGTGTGGGGTCATGGTGAATCTTGCTAGGAAAAATTTAAGCCAAATACAAAGTTACACACTCAATACAGTCAATGGCAACGACTTAAAATGGCAGTCAGCGTCGCGATCCAACTTAAAATGGTGGACGGCTTTCTCCTTCCTCAGTTCGTAAGTACGAGTTATCTGTAAGTCAGACATTTGTAACTCAGGGACTACCTGTACACCACGTCTACTGCATCTCCTTTGTCCACCCTGCTTGTAATTTCCTCAAAGAATTGCAGTAGGTTTGTCAGGCAGAATATTCCTTTCAGGAAACCATGCTGGCTTTGGCCTATCTTGTCATGTGCCTCCAGGTACTCTGTAATCTCATCCCTAACAATCGATTCCAACAACTTCCCAACCACTGATGTCTGGCTAACAGGTCTATAGTTTCCTTTCTGCTGCCTCCCACCCTTCTTAAATAGCAGAGTAACATTTGCAATTTTCCAGTCATATGGTACAATGCCAGAATCTATTGATTCTTGAAAGATCATCGTTAATGCCCTCACAATCTCTCCAGTTACTTCCTTCAGAACCCGAGGGTGCATTCCATCAGGTCCAGGAGATTTATCCACCCTCAGACCATTAAGCTTCCTGAGCACCTTCTCAGTCGTAATTTTCACTGCACAAACTTCACTTCCCTAACACTCTTGAATGTCCGGTATACTGCAGGTGTCTTCCACTGTGAAGACCGATGCAAATTACGCATTCAGTCCCTCTCCATCATGAAGATGTTTTGCCTTGATTTCATAGTCCAAGATGGCAGCGTGATGCAGTTTGCAGCCGCCACTCCAGAGCTGATATCTCTTATTTGTTAAGCGGGGTGCTGGGCACAATCCTAATCTGATGAAAAACAGACGTGGGAGCACAGAGGAACATCCGGAAATCTCCAGGAAGGCCTTCTTCATTGCTGCTTTTGTTGTGAGGCCCGGGTCTCTGCTGGGAAGAACAATAAACAATAGACAGTAGGTGCAGGAGTAGGCCATTCGGCCCTTCTAGCCAGCACCACCATTCACTGTGATCATGGCTGATCATACACAATCAGTACCCCGTTCCTGCCCTCTCCCCATATCCCTTGACCCCGCTATCCATAAGAGCTCTATCTAACTCTCTCTTGAATGCATCCAGAGACTTGGCCTCCACTGCCTTCTGGGGCAGAGCATTCCACATATCCACCACTCTCTGGGTGAAAACGTGTTTTCCACATCTCTGTTCTAAATGGCCTACCCCTTATTCTTAAACTGTGGCCTCTAGTCCTGGACTCACCCATCAGCAGGAACATGCTTCCTGCCTCCAGTGTGTCCAATCCCTTAATAATCTTATATGTCTCAATCAGATCCCCTCTCATCCTTCTAAATTCCAGTGTATACAAGCCCAGTTGCTCCAATCTTTTAACATATGACAGTCCCACCATTCCGGGAATTAACCTTGTGAACCTACGCTGCACTCCCTCAATAGCAAGAATGTCCTTCCTCAAATTTGGAGACCAAAACTGCACACAATACTCCAGGTAAGGGTTAGTCCCCCAGTCCTCGGAGTCGCGTTGCCAGTGGCCAACGGAGGCATCGTAGTGTGCTCGGCAGAGGATGGGGAGAGGCTGTGCTGTAGGGGGTGGTCGGAGGCTCAGAGGTTCGACAGACTATGCGTCCGCTGCGGTCGGAGCGCTTTCACTGTGTGCTGCGTCTGCGAGGCTGGGTCCGACGGAGCTTTCATTGTGTGCTGCGTTTGCGAGGCTGAGTCTGGCACCATTGAAGTCCATAGTGGAGGTACTCCCTTCTGCCACCTGCGTGGGATGATGAGCCTATCGTGACCCTAAGGACTTGTGGAAACTGTGTGGTGGTTTCTTTCAAACTTACAGTCTTTCATCATCCTTGGACTATTTTTACTGTGCCCATGGTCTTTTTTTTTATCAATTATGGTATTGTCTGTACTGTTGTAACTATATGTAACTATGTGGTTTTGTGTAGGTCTTGCAGCTTTAGTTTTTGATTTGTTGGGTGGTAGAGTTGGTCTCTTGACTTGTTGTGTCTGGGTAGTCTTGTTTTGTCTGGTGGATTTGGAGCTCCTTTCCGGGGAACGCGCTAAAATGGTAGCGCGATATTAATATGCAGTAGCCTCTCTGGACCCTGGATTTAGGGATTATCAAACGTTATGTGGATTTTCTGGTGTAGTTTGTTTTGTCGTGTGTTTTTGTGATATCATTCTGGAGAACGTTGTCTCATTTTTTAACTGCATTGCATTTGTGGTTTCTAAATGACAATAAACTGAAACTGAACAGAACTGTTATTGGGGTTCACTGCTAACATTACCTTAATGTTCTTTCTCAGAACTCTTAAGCATCTGTCACCACCATTTCCCCAACTCAGTATGGCTTCATATGAATTTATTGACTGCAAGAATTGACCACCTGTCTCTATCGCACACTCTACCTCTCCCAACCAGCTTGATCTGAAAGTCATCATTCATCCTTATTGGTCTACTACCCCCACCTCTAGTCTGTCTCACAAATCCCACTTCTGAAGTTCCAAAGTTCAAAGTAAAATTTATTATCAGTGTACATACATGTCAGCACATACAATCCTGAGATTCTTCTTTTGTGGGCATATTTAATAAATCTATAGAATAATAACTGTAGACAGGATCTGTAAATTGCAAACATCAGGAACTGTAAACTGTAAACAAAATTGTCAAATGCAGATAATAAATAAATAACAATAGAAAATTAGCATGAAGATACAAGATAAAAGAGTATTTGCTTGAGTATAGTTATCCTCTATTTTTCAAGAGTCTGATGATTGAGGGGTAGTAAACATTCTTGACTCTGGTGGTGTGAGTCCTGAGGCTCTTGTACCTTGTATCTGATGGCAGCAGTGAGAAAAGAGCATGTTCTGGGTGGTGAGGATCTTTGATGAGGGATGCTGCTTTTCTACGGCAACGTTTCATGTACATTTGCTCAGTGGTTCAGAGGTTTTACTCATGATATACTGGGCCAAATCCTCTACCTTTTGTAAGACTTTACACTTGAAGACATTGGTGCTCCAATACCAGGTTGTAATGCAGCCAGTCAGCACACTTTACACCACACATCTATAGAAGTTTGTCAAGATTTTTGATGACATGCCGAATCTCCACTGACTCGAGAAAGTACAGGTGTCTCCCCCCTTTACAAAGGTAGACATTCCTATGAAACCTTTCTTAAGCCAAAATGCCGTAAAGCAAAGAACCATTAATTTTTATGGGAAAAATTTGCATAAAAGCGAAAATCCTCATTGTAATGCGAAAACGGGTTACTAACGTTGTTGTTGTTCGTCCTTCGGAGTCGAAGATGACCACGACTTCTGTCAGGTGGAGGGTTTGTGACTGTGGGTCCGGAGGTGACTGGTGAGGCCAATCCGGGCCCTGAAAGCTCGCCCACATGTGGGACACATGAGGGTAGGTGCTGCAGTGGAAGTGGAGGTAGCTCGAGCCTTGAGCGTGGCGCGTTTCCTCTGAGCCTCTGCGGTGCGTCTGATTTCTGCTGCATATGCTCCTTTAGTGGTCCTGCTCCACCAGGTTGGGCAGTCCAGAGCAAGCAATTCCCAGCTACTGGGATTGATGTTGAGGTCTTTGAGTGACACTTTGAGACAGTCTTTGAAATGTTTCTTCTGCCCTCCAACTGAGCGCTTGCCCTGGCTCAGCTCTCCATACAGCTGCTGTTTTGGTAGTCGACTGTCAGACATCCTGACGACATGGCCAGCCCATCTGGCTTGGGCTTTCTGTAGGAGGGTGTAGACTCTGTGGGTGCTAGCCCGCTCCAGGACCTCTGTGTCTGGGACTTTGTCCTGCCATCGTACATGGAGAAGTCTGCAGAGGCAGCTCAAGTGGAAGTGGTTGAGCTGTTTAGCGTGCTTGCTGTAGACAGTTCAGGTCTTGCTGGCATAGAGGAGGGTGGTGAGAACCACTGCTCGGTAGACCTTCAGCTTGGTGGTAAGGCTGAGTCCTCTCTGCTCCTATACATTCTCACGGAGTCTCCCAAAGGCGGCACTGGCTTTGGCAATTCTGTTGCTGATCTCTGCATCTATGTTCACTGCTCATGATAGAGTACTGCCCAGATAAGTAAAGCTGTCGGCTGCCAGTAGCTTCTGCCCCTTTACTGTGATGTGTGGTTCCTGGTAGGGCTTTCCGGGTGCGGGCTGGTACATAACTTCGGTCTTTTTGGTGCTGATTGTAAGTCCAAAGTTGTCACAGGCTCGTGAGAAGCAGTCCATTTCTCGCTGCATCTTCTGCTCTGTGCTGGCGTTGAGGGCGCAATCATCAGCGAATAAGAGGTCTCTGACGACGGTCTCCTTCACCTTTGTAACAGCCTGTAGACGCCGGAGGTTGAATAGCCCACCGCCAGTCCTGTATCTGATGTGTATACCATCCTGACAATCGCGGAAGGCATCAGTCAGCATAGCAGAGAAGACCATGCTAAAGAGTGTAGGGGCGAGAACACATCCTTGCTTCACACCGTTCGTCACTGGGAAGGCTTCTGACTCATCACCATCATCCAAAACTTTCACCATCATGCCATCATGGAACTGCCGAACAATCATGATGAACCTGCTACGGCAGCCAAACTTCTCCATTATCTTCCATAAGCCATCTCTGCTGACCGTATCAAATGCCTTGGTCAGATCGACGAAGGTCATAGAGAGGTCGCTGTGCTGCTCTTGACATTTTTCCTGGAGTTGGCGTGCAGCAAATATCATGTCGACAGTTCCACGCTCTGCACGGAAGCCACACTGGCTTTCTGGGAGGAGACCTTGCTCAAGGTGTTGGAGAAGACGATTAAGCAGGACGCGAGCCAAGACCTTCCCAGCTATGGACAGGAGGGAGATGCCTCGGTGATTGTCACAAGACTGGCGGTTGCCTTAACTCTTGTAGATCTGGACTATGCTGGCATCTTTCAACTGTTACAGGATCTTTCCTTCGTTCCACATAGACTGGAAGAGCTCAGTCAGCTTCTGCATCATGAATTGGCCTCCTGCTTTGCAGACTTCAGCAGGGATTGCATCTGATCCTGGTGCTTTGCTACAAGAAAGTTGCCCGATGGCTTTTCTGACTTCTTCTTCTGTGGGGAAGTTGTCAAGGTCCAGGTTGATCTCCACCTGAGGTAGGCGAGCAATGGCCTCATCATTGATTTCGGCAGGGGGGTTGAGGACCTGGTTGAAGTGTTCAGCCCATCTCTCCAAAATCTGCTTTTTCTCTGTCAGCAGCCGAGTCCCATCTGCACTGAGGAGGGGGGAGGAGCCAGAGGACTGAGGTCCAAACATAGCCTTCAAAGCGTCGTAGAAACGCTTGGTGTCATGACTGTCTGCTTAGCCCTGGATCTCATCGGCCTTATTGCTGAACCAGACATCCTGCTGATGGAAGGATGCTCACGGAACTTCTTCTGCACTTTCCGTCTTGCACTGGCGAAGGCATCTATCTTTGCTTGTGAAGTGGGATCGTTCTGGTGCGCTCTGAACAGTTGGTGTTTCTCTGACAACTGTGCCTGTATCTCCTCGTCATTCTCATCGAACCAGTCTTGATGTCTACAGATTGCTGGTCCGAGGTGTTCGAGAGCGGTAGAGTAGACTGCATCTCTGAAAGCCGTCCACTGCTCTTCAATGCTGGTATGGTCAGCCTGCTATGTAGGTCTTCACGAAATTCTTCTGCAACTACGCTGCTCTTCAGCTTGGAGACATTGAGCCTCTTTGCAATCTTCTGACCTTGGGGCCTTCTCACAGGCAGGATGCAAAGTTTAAACTTGGACACTATGAGTCAATGATCCGTCCAGCAGTCAGGACCACACAGGGCCTTTGTCACTCTCACGTCTTGCCAGTCCCTCTTTCTGGTGATGACATAGTCAATCAGATGCCAGTGCCTAGAGCGTGGATGCATCCAAGATGTCTTGTTACGGGTAGGGAAAACAGGTTACTAATGTAGGTCTTTTGTAAAAGCGAAATGGCATAAAGTGAACATTTGTAAAGCGGGGGACACCTGTAGATATGCCGTTGTGCTTTCTTCACAATTCTATTTATATGATGGGTCCTAGACAGGTCCTCTGAGATAGTGACACCCAGGAATTTAAAGTTACTGACCCTCTCCACCTCTGATCACTGACTCATAGACCTCTGGTTTCCTCTACTGGGGTGTACTATCGATTCTTTGGTCTTATTGACATTGAGTGAGAGATTGTTGACATTATTGACATTGCATGAAAACTTTCTTCTTTATACTGACTAGTTCTCTTCTTCACTCCCTGTGACCTGAAATATTGACAATTGCCATTGGGCCTGCTGAATTCCTCCAGGAGACTGTTGCTTCAGACAGAGCTCTTAAAGATAGCAGAGTCAAGGGATATGGGGAGAAAGCAGGAACGGGGTACTGATTGTGGATGATCAGCCATGATCACATTGAATGGCGGTGCTGGCTTGAAGGGCCGAATGGCCTACTCCTGCACATTATCTATTGTCTATTCCACAATTTGCAATCTCATGTGTCACAATCTTCCACCTGTTTTTCCTTACTTTAGGTTTGTCACCCATCTAGGGAGATAAAGTTGTTTTGGATTTTGCTTTGTGCAGCAAGACTGGTTTGCCTAATGGTGTATTTGTCAAAGGGTCTTTGGAGTAGAGTGGCTACATGTACTGCGACTTTATTTTGAAAGTGCTGTGTCATTAAGCTAAGGTCTAAGAGTCTAAATAAAGAAAACTATAATTGTATGAAAAGATTGCTGGCTGTGGTTGGTCAGGGCTAATATTTTAAAAACTCCAGATCGCAAAAGAAATCTATTCCATTGCTGTGAGTTCAGCAGTGACAGGATATAAAAGGATCACCTGGGATCATCGAGTGTAAGAGAGGTAAAGTCTAAAGTCCTGTGTGTGACCAGGAGCACTGACAGTGGCAAGATGTAAAAGGAGAGCTAGTAACCACAGCAGGAGTGGCCATCTTGTGAAGGGCTGTGAGGTTAAACTCTGGGCTTTGGTGAGCATCAGGATGTGGATGGACTCATGTAGTCTTTCACGTAGTCTAGTGTGGTTTTGTGTTGCTTCAGGTAGCACCATGGAGGAACATTGTTTTGTTTTTACTGTGTACTCTACCAGCAGTTATGGTTGAAATGACAATAAAAAGTGACTTGACTTAACAATAGTATGTATAGGATGTGGAAAAGGTGTTAGACATGAAACACACACAAAATGTTAGAGGAACTCAGCAGGCCAGGCAGCATCTATGGAAAAAAAGTACAGTTGATGTTTCAGACTGCGACCCTTCGGCAGGACTGGAGAAAAAAAGATGAGTAGATTTAAAGGGTGGGGGGAAGGGAGAGAGAAACACAAGATGTTAGGTAAAACTGGGAGTGGGAGGGATGAAGTAAAGAGCTGCCAGGTTGATTGGTGAAAGAGCTACAGGGGTGGAGAAGGAGGAATATAATAGGAGAGGACAGAAGGGCATGGAAGAAAAGGGGGCAGGAGCACAAGAGGGAGGCAATGAGGAGGCAAGGAGATAAGGTGAGAGAGGGAAAAGAAAATGGGGAATGGTGAAAGGAGGGGGGCATAACTGGAAGTTCAAGAAATCAACATTTATGCCATCAGGTTGAAGGCTACCGAGACAGAATATAAGGTGTTGTTCCTCCAAACTTGAGTGTGGTCTCATCACAATAGCTGAGGAAGCCATGGATTGACATATCAGAATGTTGACATATCCCGCTGCTACTACCATATATCCTTCCTGGGAACATGTCTTTGCCACCAACTTGCACCACATTGCTTCCAGATTTGCTTTCAAGCTTCTCGATTTGGACCCTCTGAGGACCCCAGTACTGACAAAGGGTCTCGGCCCGAAACGTTGACAGTTCATTTCCACGGATGCTGCACGACCTGCTGAGTTCCTCCAGCGTGTTGTGCGTGTTGCTCACATTCAATTGACTGTTTCATCCACTGCTTCTCCCTACATGTTCTATGCAGCACGCTTTCTGCCACAAGGACGTACCTGGTGTCTCTATCCCAGTCATTTTCACAACTCCAGGATTCTCTCTCTGCTGCCTGTAATGGACCAGTCCACTACTTTATTCTCAGCCAGATCCACACTTTCAATTGCCAGTTCTTTGACTTTCTCACTTCCTGAAAAGATCAGATTGCCTGTCACCTCCAATGCCAGCAAGCCCGGATGTCTCCAGACCTTGATCTATGCAACCGACCTCAACAGCTCTAACGATCCAGAGCAGATTCAAAATCCAGACTCCACTGCCATCAATGCAGGTTCCAAAGACCTCGGACCACCTCCAAAGTGCTGATTGTGCAGCCTCCAACTCCGACTCCAGTCTTGACCTCCAGTCCGGCTCTTCACGTACTGCCACTGAAACCCCTGCCTCCCCTTCATCCATCACCATTTTGCAATCCCATCTCTCTCAGGCCCCGCTGCCAGCTCTTGGGTCCTTGGAGATTCCATCTTCCTCTCACCCTACCATTCTGGAACACCCCAAACCTCCCTTCTCCTCAGACACTACCAACCCCCTTCCACCCTCTGATCCCACTTCTCATCCATGCCAGGTCTTCACCATTCCCTCTGACTTTCCCTCTCTGGGGCAGAACGCTCTGTCCTCAGTAAGGGCCTCACCTTTGTCCCCCTGCGCCCACACCTCAGTGAGTTCCACGCCCACCACGACACTGTGCTTTTCTTCCACCTCCTCCATCTCTGTGCCTACTACTTTGACAAGGATTCTCTACCCTGCACCAAAGACCCCTTCTCCCATCTTCAACCCTCCTCCTCTTCCTGGACACCCCGCCTTGGCCATCTGCCTGCTCTGAGTCTTTTCACTACCAATTGCTAATGGGACATCAGCAGTCTTGACTTCACCCTCTCTCTAATTCCAACCCCACCCCTTCCAAATGCTCTGCTCCCCACTCCCTCCACACTAATCCTAACCTCACCATCAAACTCGCAGATAAAGGGGGTGCTGTAGTAGTCTGGCGGACTGACCTTTACCTTGCTGAGGCCCAGTGCAAACTCTCAAACACCTCCACTTACTTACCCCTCGAACATGATCCCACTAAGGAATACCAGGCCATTATGTCCCACGACATCACTGACCTTATTAATTCTGGGATCTCCCATCCTTGGCCACCGACCTCATAGTTCCCACACCCAGACCTCCTATTTCTACTTGCTACCCAAGATCCCCAAACCCACTTGTCCAGATAGACCCATTGTTTCAGCTTGTTCCTGCCACACTGAACTCATATCTGCATACCTCAACTCTGTTTTATCCCCCTGGTTCAGTACTTCCTACCTACATCCATGACAGTTCACATGCTCTGGATCTTTTCAATGATTTCAAGTTCCCTCGTCCCCATCATCTTATATTCACTATGAATGTCCAGTCCCTATACACCTCCATCTCCAACTAGGAAGGCCTCAAAGTTCTCCGTTTTGTTCTATAAACCAGTTCCCCTACACCACTACTCTCCTCTGTCTAGTGGAACTTGTTCTCAATCTTAATAATTTTTCCTTCGCTTCCTTCAAACAAAAGATATAGCCATGGGTCCCAGCTATGCCTGCTTTTTTGTCAGCTACGCAGAACAGTCTATGTTCCAAGCCTACACTGGTGATCATCCCCCACTTTTCCTATGGTACATTGACGACTGCATTGGTGCTGCTTTCTGCATCCATGTGAAGCTAGTTGACTTCATCCATTTTGCCTCCAAATTCCACTCTGCCCTCAAATTTACCTGGTCCACTTCCAACATCTCCTTCCCCTTTCTCAATCTCTCTGGCTGTATCTCTGGAGACAGCTTATCTACTGATGTTTATTATAAACCCATGAACACTCACAACCACCTGGACTATACCTCTTCCAACCCTGCTACTTGTGAAAATGCCATCCTCGTCTCTCAATTCCTCCATCTCTGCCACATCTGCTCTCAGGATGAGGCTTTTCATTCCAGATCAAAGGAGATGTCCTCCTTTTTCAAAGAGACTTCCCTTCCTCTACCATTAATGCTGCCCTCAACCGAATCTCTTCCATTTCATGCATGTCTGCTCTTACCCCATTCTCCCAGAACCCTACTAGGGATAAGGTTCCTCTTGTCCACACGTACCACCCCACCAGCCTCCGCATCCAGCAAATAATTCTCTGGAACTTCTGCCATCTCCAACAGGGTCTCACCACGAAGCACATCTTTCCCTCACCCCTCCCCCCGCCCAACTTTCAGCTTTCTGCAGGGATCACTCCCTACACAACTTCCTTGTCCATTTGTCCCTCCCCACTGATCTCATTCCAGGCACTTATCCTTGCAAGTGGAACAAGTGCTAAAAAGTGTTACACCTGCCCCTAAACCTCCTCCCTCACTATCATTCATAGCCACAAACAGTCCTTCCAGGTGAGGCGACACTTCACTGAGTCTGTTCGGGTCATATACTGTGTCTGTGTTCCCGATGTGGCCTCCTGTATATCGGTGAGACCAGATGTAAATAGGGAGACTGCTGCACCAAGCACCAACACTCCATCCGTCCGAAGCAGCATCTCCCAGAGGCTACTGATCTTAATTCCGATATGTCCATCCATGCGCTCCTCTACTGTCGTCATGAGGCCACACTCGGTTTGGAGGAACAACACCTGATACTCCTTCTGGTGAGCCTCAAACCTGATGGCATTAACATAGATTTCTCGAACTTCCAGTAATGTCACAACCCCCCCCCCCCACCATTTGCAATCCTATTTTCCCTCTCACCTTATCTCCTTGCCAGCCCATCACCTCCCAGCTCCACCCCCCCCACCTTCCCTTTTTTCCATGGACTTCTGTTTTCTCCTATAAGTCCCCCTTCTCCAACCCTGTATCTCTTTCACCAAACAACTTCACATATCTTTACTTCATCCCTCCCCCTCCCAGTTTCACCGTACACCTTGTGTTTCTCTCTCCTTTCCCTTAAGCTTTTAAATCTAATCCTCAGCTATTTTTTTTCCCAGTCCTGCCTAAGCGTTTCAGCCAGAAATGTCGACTGTTCTTTTTTCCATAGATGCTGCTTGGCCTGCTGAGTTCTTCCAGGATTTTGTGTGTGTCGCTTGGATTTCCAGCATCTGCAGATTTTATCTTGTTGTGAAGGTGGAAGACAGTATGCTTCGTGTTTTGGTCACTCCACAAGTGATAATGATAAAGATCTAGAAAATTATAAAGCTAGCAGGAAGGAGCTTAAGAATGAAATTAGGAAAGCCAGAAGGCGCCATGAGAATGCCTTAGTGAGTAGGATTAAGGAAAACCCCAAAGCACTCTGCAAGTATGTGAAGAGCAAGAGGATAAGATGTGAGAGAATAGGACCAATCAAGTGTAAAAGTGGAAAAGTGTGTATGGAACTGGAGGAGCTAGTGGAGGTACTAAATGAATACTTTGCTTCAGTATTCACTACGGAAAAGGACCCATCAATAGGGACACGTGAGGTTCCGGAGGATTGGAGGGTTGTGGATGTTGTTCCCTTATTCTAGATAGTGGGTAGGGATAGCCCAGAAAATTATAGACCATTGAGTCTTACTTCAGTGGTTGGTTGATGGAGAAGATCCTCACAGGCAGGATTTATGAACATTTGGAGAGGCATAACATGATTAGGGATAGTCAGCATGGCTTTGTCAAAGGCAGGTCATACCTTACGAGCCTGATTGAATTTTTTGAGGATGTGACTAAACACATTGATGAAGGTAGAGCAGTAGGTGTAGTGTATATGGATTTCAGCAAGGCATTTGATAAGGCACCCCATGCAAGGCTTATTGAGAAAATAAGGAGGTATGGGATCCAAGGGGACATTGCTTTGAGGATCGAGAACTGGCTTGCACACAGAAGGCAAAGAGTGGTTATAGACAGGTCATATTCTGCAAGGAGGACGGTGACCAGTGGTGTGCCTCAGGGATCTGTTCTGAGACCCTTTCTCTTCATGATTTTAAAAAATGACCTGGGTGAGGAAGTGAAGGGATGGGTTAGTTAATTTGCTGATGACTCAAAGGTTGAGGGTGTTGTGGATAGTGTGGAGGGCTGTCAGAGGTTACAGTGGGACATTGATTAGAATGCAAAACTGGGCTGAGAAGTGGCAGATGGAGTTCAACCTAGATAAGTGTGAGGTGGTTCATTTTGGTAGGTCAAATATGATGGCAGAATATAGTATTAATGGTAAGACTCTTGGCAGTGTGGAGGATCAGAGGGATCTTGGGGTCCAAGTCCATAGGACACTCAAAACTGCTGCGCAGGTTGACTGTGTGGTTTAGCAGGCATACGATGCATTGGCCTTCATCAATCATGGGACTGAATTTATGAGCCGAGAGGTAATGTTACAGCTATACAGGACCCTGGTCAGACCCCGCTTGGAATACTGTGCTCAGATCTGGTCACTTCACTGCAGGAAGGATGTGGAAACTATAGAAAGAGTGCAGAGGAGATTTACAAGGATGCTGCCTGGATTGGGGAGCATGCCTTATGAGAACAGATTGAGTGAACTTGGCCTTTTCTCCTTGGAGCGACGAAGGATGAGAGGTGTCCTGATAAAGGTGTACAAGATGATGAGAGACATTGATGATGTAGATAGTCAGAGGCTTTTTCCCAGGGCTGAAATGCCTAACATGTGATGGCATAGCTGTAATGTGTTGGAAAGAGGTACAAAGGAGATGTCGGGGTAAGTCTTTTACACAGAGTGATGAGTGCATGGTATGGGCTGCCAGCGACGGTGGTAGAAGCGGATACCACCGAAAAGTAACCCGAAGTAATTTTGAAAGTCAGTACATGTTCGGCACAGTATTGTGGACCAAAAGGCCTGTATTGTGCTGTAGGTTTGCTATGTTTCTATGCTTCCTCAAAACTACCTTCCCCTCCATCTATCATTGTATCATTCACAAGCTTTGCCACAAAGCCATCAATTCCATTATCGAAATTATTGATAAACAATGTGAAAAGGATGGAGATGAGGAGGAACTACCTGTCCCAGAGAGTGGTTAATCTGTGGAATTTTCTGCCCAATGAAGCAGTGGAGGAGGCTACCTCAGTAAATATATTTAAGACAAGGTTGGATAGATTTTTGCATATTAGGGGAATTAAGAGTTATGGGTAAAAGGCAGGTAGGTGGAGATAAGTCCATGGCCAGACGAGCCATGATTTTATTGAATGGCAGAGCAAACTCAATGGGCCAGATGGCCTACTCCTGTTCCCATTTCTTATGTTCTTAAGCAACCTCATGTGTGGCATCTTATCAAATGCCTTCTGAAAATCCAAGTAAATGACATCCACTGCCTCTCCTTTGTCCACTCTGCTTGGTACTTCCTCAAAGAACTCTCACAGATTTGTCAGGCAAGATTTCCCTTTACAGAAACCATGCTGACTTTGACTTATTTTATTGTTAGTCTGCAAGTACCCCGAAACATCATCTTTAAAATTGGACTCTAACACTTTTCCAACCACTGAGGTTTGGCTAACTGGCCTATAATTTCCTTTCTTTTGCCTTCTTCCCTTCTTAAAGAATGGAGTGACATTTGCAATCTTCCAGTTCTCTGGGACCATGCCAGAATCAAGTGATTGTTGAAAGATCATGACCAATGCATCCGTTTTCTCTTCCGCAATTTCTCTCAGGACTCTGGGATGTAGTCCACCATAAGACCTTTCAGCTTGCCTGTCACTCTTTCCTTTGTAATAGCAATGGCACTCACTTCTGTTCCGTGACCCCCACAGACTTCTGGCTCACTGTAAGGTCAATCTACAACATCACTAAATAATAAACACCGAAGATCCTGCAGATGCTGGAACTGTGTTCAGTTCTGGTTGCCTCATTGCAGGAAGGATGTGGAAGCTTTAGAGAAGATGCAGAGATTTACTTGGATGCTGCCTGGATTGGGGAGCATGTCATGTATCACTGGTTGAAGGAAGAACAGAACTAGCAAGTCAGTATCCCAGGATATAAAATACTGTTGTGAGAAGGAAGGAAACATAAAAGCACAGTGATATTGTACCATTAGAAAACTTATGCATTACTTCAATTACTGCATGTTGTCCTGATGAAGGGTCTCGACCCAAAACCTCAAATACTTATTCCTTTCCATAGATGCTGCCTGACCTATTGAGGTCTTCCAACCTTTTAACTTACTCAACGATCAATCTAACTCTTTCTTCTTACACAGCCCTCCATTTTTCTGTCATTCATCTAAGAATTTCTTAAGTGCCCCTAACATATCTGCCTCCATCACCAACCCTGGCGGCATTTTGTATGTTTCCACATCCTTTCTGTAACCAATCGACCAACACTGAACACAATACTCCAAGAGTGGTCTAAACAACGTTTCACAACATTTCCTTGAACGGAATCACCCAACTAACAAAGGCCAACACACTATCTACCTTCTTAACAACCCCATGGAATTGCAAGGCAACGTGTGCCCCAAGATTCCTCTGTTCCTCCACACTGCTAAGAATACTGCCAGTAATCCTGTACTCTGCCTTCAAATTCAACTTTCCAAAGTAAATCACTTTACACTTTTCTACCATTAACTGATAACTCCTTCTCCAAAACCAATGGCAGTCACTCCACATTTAAATTACAAGGAATAATAGTGCAGACTATTATCTAAATGGGGAGAAGGTTCAAACATCAGAGGTGCAGAGGGACTTAGGAGTCCTTGTGCAAGACTCCCAGAAGGTTAATTTACAGGTTGAGCCTGTGGTAAAGAAGGCAAATGCAACGCTGGCTTTTATTTAAAGGGAAATAGAATATAAAAGCAAGGAAATAATGCTGAACCTTTATAAGACACTAGTCAGGCCGCACTTGGGAGTATTGTCAACAGTTTTGGGCCCCATATCTCATTATTGGAGAGAGTCCAGAGAAGGTTCACTAGGATGATTCCAAGAATGAAGGGGCTAACATATGAGGAGTATTTGGCAGCTTTGGGCCTGTACTCACTGGAACTTAGAAGAATGTGGGGATTTCATTGAAACCCACCGAATGTTGAAACTAGATAGGGTGGGTGGATATGGAGAAGATGTTTCCTATGGTGGGGGATTCCAAAACTAGACCGCACAGCCTCAAAATTGAGGGGCAACCTTTTAGAACAGAGGTAAGGATGATTTTTCTTTAGCTATAGAGTAATGAACCTGTGGAATGCCCTGCCACAGATTGAGGTGGAGTCCAAGTCCGTTAGTATAATTAAGGCAGAAGTTGATCATTTTCTGATCCATCAGGGCATCAAAGGATATGGCGAGAAGGCAGCTGTATGGGGTTGAGTGGGATCTGGGATCAGCCATGATGGAATGGTGGAGCAACTCGATGGGCTCAATGGCCCAATTCTGCTCCTATGTCTTATGGTCTTAGTCTATTTGGAACACAATGGTTTTGATGGAAGACTGAAAGCTGTTTTCACCAACAGGAAGTCAGTAACCAGTTTTAAAGTGACTACAAAATAAAGCAGAAAGGAACCACACACTAGTATTAGAAAGAGTCAAGAATAACTTTCAAAAAGTAAAGAGTTGAAAAGTATAACACAAGAGATTCCACATATGCTGGACATCCAGAGCAACACATATAAAATGCTGTAGGAACTCAGCAGGCTAGGCAGCATCCAAGAATAAACAGTTGATATTTCAGAACTGGAAAGGAAGGGGGAATACACCAGAATAAAAAGTTGGGTTAACAGGAAGAATGTAATAGGTTAAGTCAGGTGGGTGGAAAACGTAAAGGGATGGAGAAGAAGGAATCGATGGCGAAGGAGGACAATGGCGCCTAATGGCGACTCCTTTGCTTGCATCTTCAGAAACAGCTCCATTTCTATTGTTATGATACGGCAACAAGGAATATAGAATTGAGACAGGATTTTCATAAACAAATAAACATTTATTAAACATTGCTCAATAAAAATGAAAAGTAAACAAACGACTAACTTAACCGGAAGTTAACTGCTATACGGCAACTCAAACAGTTCTTAAAGCAATAAATGCAAAAGTCCAAGTGGTTTGTACAGTCAATTAGGAGAGACTGTCCTGAAGTAACGAATTCCTCGACATTATTATGTTACTGCTGATCCCAGCCAAAATATGCCTTGCTCGAAGGATTTACGACAAAGGAAATAAAAATGGCTTAAAGGAACTGACCTTTTCCTTGGCAAATGAACATTGCAATCCCTTTCTGCTCTCACAAAGCAGGGGTTATCTCAGATGCAGGTCACTACTTTCTGAATGAGGATTCAATACGGTCGATCCTGTATTACTGCCGACCAAACCAATTTTACTCGATCTTTCTGGTCTCCGTACTTCCAAAACTACTTCACTCTTCAACTGGACTAAACTGGCAGCGTTGTGGCGAAACTACCGGCAATAACCTTTGAGACTTAAGATAGAAATTAAAACTCCACTCCATATATGCAGCATAACAAAGTAACTGATGAATTAAACAATGAACTGACCTGCATCACAGCAAGGCTTTCCTGTTTATACCTGTTGGAACAGGCCATCACATGACCTCTCACTGGCAGGAAAATTACGTCATGTGACCTCACACTGGCGGGAAATTACATCACCCCACCGTCACAAGACCATTACATCATGCTCACCAGATACTCAATTACATCATGGTCATAAGACAGTCACAAGATACCCACTGGGTATGTAACACTATCTTTAATATCTCTTTTTCAGGGTTCTTTTAAAAACCCTGACCTGGAGTTACATGCTGACTTCGGTTCTTTGCGGAAATTGCACCCACTCTTGGGGTCTCATGACTGGCCACTTTTTGATATGCCAAGGATGCGGCCGAGAAGACTAGTGTGCCTTCAGAGTGCCAGATTTTCCATGATGAGGCCACCCTCAGGATGGAGGAGCAATCCCTCATATTCTTTCTAGGTAGCCTCCAACCTGATGGCATGAACATAGAAAGCAGGGAGCTGGCTGCTGGCTGTTGCCGAGACCCAAGTTCTTTGGGCACAGAGCTCAGAAAAAGTGACACAACAGACTCTTAATACCATAAACCAGCGAGTTGTTTTGTTATATCTCCCCTCTCGCTGTGAAATGGGGACACCTCTTTTTCCCTATTAGGGAGAGACAGAGAGCCTGTGGTATGTCGAATTACCGGGTGAATGAGTAGTCTTTGGGGTACTGTAAGTCTGTGAATTTATTGATGCTTTGCTGCACGTTTTGAGTGCTCAGTGGAGGATGCTGATGTTTTTTTGCTGGTGGGGGGTGGGTGGGGGGGGGGGTTGTTGCCTTGCTCCTGCTTGTGTGTGGTAGGGGGAGCTGGGAGTGGCTTTGGGGTTCTAACATTTAACTGTCATTCATTCTTTGGGACACTCCTGTTTTCGTGGATTTGCGAAAGAAAAAAAACTAAGGATGTATATTGTATACAGTACATTTCTCTGACATTAAATGTACCTATTGATAGGAGAGAAGAGTGGACCATAGGAGAAAGAGAAAGAGAGGTACCAGGGGAGGTGATCAGCAGGCGAGGAAAAGAGGCAAGAGGCCAGATTGAGGAATAGAAGAAAAGCGAAGGGGGAGGGGAAAAGGAAAAAAAAAGAAAATAGTATAACCGGAAGGAGAAATCTATGTTCATGCCATCAAGTTGGAGGCTATGTAGGAAGAATATGAGGGATTGCTCCTCCACCCTGAGGGTAGCCTCATCATGATAAAAGAGGAAGCTATGGACCAATACGTCAGACAGGAATGGGAATTGGAATTAAAAGTTGCAGAGAATGATGTGCTGAATATAGACACTCACAGGGTTGTAGGTGAGGACAAGAACTCTACCCCCGTTGACACAGCAGGAAAATGGGGTGAGCACAGGTGTCTGGGAAATGGAGGAGATACAGGTGAAGGCACCATCAATGATGGAGGAAGGGGAAACACATATTGGAAACAAATGTGGCAGAGACAAAGAAATTGAGAAAAGAGAATAAAATTGTTGCAGGAGACAGGGTGGGAAGAGACATGGTCAAGATAGCTTTGGGAATCTTCTTCTTCGGCTGTCCATCGATTTCAATGTTGACTGTGCTGAGAGTTTACTCCAACACGCCTTGCACAGTAATAAGACAGATGGTGTCATGCCCTCACCGTAGTCTCTCTGGGCTTCCAAATCTGATGCTAAGTGGGATACAGGAGTGTGACAGACTTAGCGGATAAGAAAACTGCCCCGCAGTAACAACTAACTAGTCTAGTGATGCCATATGTTGACCAGCACTCTGGTTCCTTCGCATGTCACAAGGTGGCTGCACCACTGACCCTTTTGGATTCATCTGCCACAGACACCATCAGACGCCCTGCTGCCGGCATCCTCGCTGGGTGCAGCCTTTGCCTGAAGAGGCATAACCTACAAAGTAGCAAAGGTATGCTTACCTCCTTGTCTTAGCTAGCCACGTATACCGATGGAACATCACCTTCACGGCTAAGTTAGACCTGCCAGCAAACGAATCTCTGCCGTACTTCGCTGATGTTCGGCCAGTGTCACTCCTATGCCACGGTGAGATGCCAAGGTAGGATATTGTAGGAATCAGTAGGTTTATAAAAGATGTCATTGGACAGGTTGAATCAAGAGACATCTTCAACACTTTACTCATCCAGGCTGCTGTGCCCGCATGCTTCAAATCAACTAACATCGTCCCCTGCACCAACGAACTTTAGAACTAAATGAAGTGCTTTGAATGACTGGTAATGGCACATATCAAAAACTCTATTCATAAACAAGAGAAAACCTGGAGATGCTGGAAATCCAAGCAACTCACACAAAATACTGGAGGAACTCAGCAGGCCAGGCAGCATCTATGGAAAAGAGTACAGTCAATGATTTGGGCCGAGACCTTTCAGCAGAGCTCCATTCCTGTAACATCAAACACTCACCAATATGCTTACCAACAGAAATGGTCTAAGACAAATGTCATAGCATCTGCCATACACTTGGCCCTGACACACCAAAAAAACAAAGACACTTATGTCAGAATGCTGTTTCTGGATTTCAGTTCAGCATTCAACACTATTGTTCCACAGACCTTGGTGAACAAACTCCTATTCCTCGGTCTATGAAAAATCTTGGAAATTCTGGACAATGTTTCTTACCCTCTGCATGTCATCTTGGCTGAACAGAGGAGCACCTTTTCAATAATAGACTGAAACAACTGCGCTGCTCCAATGAGCACTTCATGAGGTTATTCTTACCCTTAGCCATGAGGCTCTATAATCAATCAACCTAAAGCCAGGGAAGTGATGACTCCTCCTCCTGTTAGACTGTTTAAGATAACTTAGTTTTTTATTTATTCTTCTTACTTCTCTTCTAATATTGTATTTCCGTGCACTTGTAATGCTACTGTAACACTGTAATTTCCTTACATGACTGCACAGCTAAACAATGGAGAAATCAGTTTGTAAGTTCGCCAATGACAAAACAGTGATGGGGCTCATCGCTAACAATGAGATGGCCTAGAGATGAGGTGGAAGAGCTCAAGGCTTTTGCCAAGCAAGTAACCTCTTCCTCACTGTCAACAAGATAAAGGAGATGGTTATTGACTTCAGGAAAATGCACACCACTCACATGCCTCTTTACATCGGCAGCATAGCAGTGGAAACTGTGAGCAGTTTCAAACTCTTGGGAGTACACATCGCATACAATCTCTCATGGTCCCAGAACACATCCTACACAATCAGGAAAGTTCAACGAAGCTTCTACTTTCTGAGGAGGCTGAAGCAAGCTGGACTATGTTCATCTCTACTCACAACTTTCTATAGATGGACAGTAAAAAGCATCTGAACATGCTGCATGAATGCATGGTTTGGAAACTGCACTGCTGTGCACAGGAAGGCTCCACAAGTTAGTCAAAACCGCCCAATGCATCACCAGCATCAGATTACCCACTATCAAGGACATATATACAGAAAGATGCCAGAAAAGGGCCAGTAACATCATGAAGGATCCCAACCACCCTGCTCAAGAACTGTTTATCCCACTCCCACCAGGACACCCCCAAACCACCAGACTCAGAAGCAGTTACTTTCCCCAAGCAATAAGGCTGATCAACACCTCCACCTACTAACCCACCCCTCCACATCCCCAACACCACTACTTTATCATTTTCTTGTCAGACTCACCTTATACACAGACACACCAGTGCCAAGCATCACTTTATGGCCATACAATCAATCTATCTATATAATCTATCTTAAGTTTTTATACATATTGTGTTCTTTATCTTATTGTGTCTTTGTGCTGCATCATATCTGGAGTAACAATTATTTTGTTCTCCTTTACACTTGTTTACTGGAAATTACATTAATCCAGTCCTGAAGAAAGGTCTTGGACTGAAATGTTGACTGCTTAATTCATTGCCATAGATGCTGCCTGATCTGCTGAGTTCCTCCAGCATTTTGTGCGTGTTGCTCTGGATTTCCAGCAACAGCAGAATTGCTTGTATTTATATTAAAAATTATTGAACTTGAAGTTACTACAAAAGAAAAATAATAATTGATAAATATTGACAATTAAAACAATACAACACACTATAAACAAGTAAACATATGAATAAAGGTTAGCAAATAAAACAATAACTATTATAGAGTAACATGTTCCTTCTATTGAATACAGAAGATGTTATGTTTAAGTTGTTTAAGATGTTGGTGAGGCTTAATGTGGCGTATTGTGTACAGTTTTGGTCACCAACCTACAGGAAAGATGTAAGCAAGGTTAAAAGAGTGCAGAGAAAAAATTACAAGGATGTTACCAGGTCTGGAGGACCTGAGTTATAAGGAAAGATTGAATAAGTTAGTACTGTATTCTTTAGAACGTAGTGATTGAGAGGAGATTTGACAGAGATTTACAAAATTATGAAGCATAGCAAGAGCCATAACATTAAAGACAGTGAGAGTGGCCGTCGGAGAGCTCAGCACTCGGTAATCGGTTTGCTGATTCTCAAGTCAGGGAACTCAAAATAAAAAAGCAATACCTCAGACTGACTGTAACATCAAAATAGTGACTGTTGAAGGAGTGATATTTGTCTTCCCCTTGTTAGTGAGAGAGAGCGTGTGGATGCTGAAATGTTGAAGTTATTTTTTGAAGGACTGGAGAGCATGGTCTCTCCATGAGGGCTTTACTGTTGCTTGCATGGGGGGTGGGTGGGAATGCTGATGCTTTATGCTAGAATAGTTTGGAGAGAGGGAGAGTTGACGCTGCTTGTGGGTGGGAGGGGGGCAGGGAGCTTTGGGGGTTCATGTCTTTTTTCTGTTATTCATCCTTTGGAGGTTTTTCTATTCTGAGGATGTCTGTGGAGAAAAAGAATTTCAGGTTGTATACTGTATACATTTTCTGATATTAAAAGGAATTAACTGTTGTATAGATAGAGTAAATACTAAGCGGCTTTTTCCACTGAGGTTGGGTGGGACTACAGTAACCAGATGTCATGGGATAAGAGTAAAAAGTGAGTTTAAAGGAAACATGAGGGGTAACTTCTTCATTCAGAGGGTCCTGAGAGTGTGGAATGAACTGCCAGCACAGGTGGTGCATGCAATCTGAATTTTACCCTTTAAAAGAAGTTTGGATAGGTACATGGATAGTAAGGATATGGTCCCAGTGTAGGTCAATGGGAGTGGGCAGTTTATATGGTTGTGGCATGGGCTAGATGGGCCAAAGGGCCTGTTTGTGTGCTGTTCTTCTCTATAACTCCGAAAGTACATTTTTGTGTTAATAGATAAGTAAGGGCGATGTTTGCAGGAAATGGATGTATCTTTTCCTGCAGTGCCTGTTGACTCCCGATGGTACAATATTGCAGCATCAGATTCAAATACACATCACACTTTATACAACGTTATACACTTCCATTTACATTTACACCTATTAAAAAAGAAAGATATTTTAGTTAGATTATTGAATAGGGTATCCTGAGTTTACCTTCTGTTGCAGATGCGTACCTCGCGAAGGGGAATTTGTTTCTTGAATTATCGTAGTCTATTAGATACTTTTATTATTATTTTTTAAATGGAACGCAAAGCTATATCTGAATAAAACACATGATGATCAAATGTTTTCTGTGGACCGACGAGGCCTGAGCACTTTTTGCTTTACACCCCAGACGACAAATCCCAGCATACACTGCAAAGTGACCCTCCTATGATCCGAGACGTGTTACCTCACGTCCGGTGATTGTGCGCTCAGGCGGCCGCATGCGCAGTGTGCCACGCTGGGAATTGGTCTGGGTGTCGGGTAAATGGCAGCTTCAACCGCATCATCAAAATGGTATTTCACCCGGGAGCAGCTGGAGAACACGCCGTCGCGGCGGTGCGGGATAGATACCGACAAGGAGCTGTCGTACCGTCAACAGGCCGCCAACCTGGTCCAGGACATGGGACAGCGGCTGAACGTGTATCCTTGCCATTATTACCTTTGAAGAGTGGCGAGGCGGCGGGCGTGAGGCCTGGCCTGCTTGACATGGCGGCGCCTACTGGGCCCGGCGAACAGAGGGCTGGGGCACTCGGCACAGGCGGCCGAGCGGGCTCACACCGGCCCTCTGGGATGTAGAGCCCACACGGGTTTGAAATCCCTGCCTCTTCGGGGAAAGTGCCTATTTTTCAATGGGAAACCGGGTTGTATTCACCGCGCCTTGTAGTCGGGGTTTGGCGGCGCCTTGTTGCGGTTTCCTGCTGAGAGGAGTCCTTTAGCTCGGCCTTGTTGTGGGTTATTTAATTTTACTTATCCGTGTGGGTAGTTGGGAGGGGAGAGAAGAGGGGTACACGGAGAGGCCGGCAGAGTGGAACTGCAACTGGAATAGGAACAGGTGGTGCAACAAGAGGCACAAAAGACAACATGGCTGCCGGGTCAGACCGATGGAATAATGTTCACGACGCCATGCTTCAGCCGATGAATAAGAGAGAAACCCCTTGCCTCTCGGTTACCTCTTTAGTTAGCAGATGTCTTTGAATGTGTAAAAATGACGATTGGCAAGGTTTTACGCGAAGTTTATTTAAAATAAGTTAATGAATTGTAGGTCAGAGCATCCAGGATGAGTTTTTTTCAAATTATAGCCTACTGTTGATGAAAACTGCTTCTGATGAAATCGATTCTCTCCGTAAATGTTGCATGATCTATGATGCTTTTAAACCATATTCAGTGTTTAATTTGTTTTTCCAGCATACGGAATATTTCATTTTTACGTTCTCTGGCGAGATTGTAATTTTTCTGATGGTGTAGTTGGCGATTTAGGTGGCATAAACTGCACGTATTTCTGTGTATGCTTTATGACAATTTGCTAAAGTTAGAATGTGTGAATTTGCACCAACGTCTGAGACTTCTTTACAGTTATGACACTGGCCTTTTTCGTTGTTTTGATAAATTGGAGGAATGTTTGATTTTCACTTAGGACTTGAAACGCCGCTGCCTGTGTGCCATTTGGTATATATCCGTTGTTTTGCATATGAGTTAATGCAGAAGTAGGCTTGTTGACCTATTATGTGTGTGCTCAGGCTTTTGCTGGAAATATTTCATTTTCTCTTCTGCAACACCTACCCCCTCCATCCACCTCTCTCCATGACTAATAAAAGAAATGGAGATATCGTTCCTTTAATTGTTTAACACGTGAACTGTGATCTCAGCTGACCATCTGGAGATATTTTATGTAATTTGCCAAAGTGATTTGTGGTAAATAGAGGTGTTTGGTTGGCTGTATTTCTTTTTCCTTTTGAAAATATATTTTAAAAATCACTGGTTCAATAATGGAAGAAAAGCTTTATGAGTGACATATTTATTAACAAACTGCATGGTCAGTGCAGATTGTTAATCCTGACATAGTTCCTGATAATTTTGCTGATCACATGTTATGATTTGTGCCAATTTTACTTGCAGCTTCTATCTATAAACGTTTTGTGTCAATTATTTTTAAAGTATTGAAGCTGACTTGTTTTGCAAGATTGGAATACCAGGTTGATTTACCATTTTTGTGAGCTTTTTGCAGCAATAGTAATTCAGCTGCTAAAAATGTAAAGGTGCATTCCTACTGTTATACAGCTACAATTATTTTCTTTAATCAAGCACATGATTAAGCAGCTCCATACAAAGTTGACATCTTTCCAACAACTTTTTAGTTTTTCAAAAATATGTAAAATTATCTGTAATCTCAGTATAGATAAAACCTTAATCTCTAACCCTGCCCTGTTGCTTGGACCCACCAATGCTTGAATTATTTTCTTCAGTCTGTGGGTTTCAATGGGGGACTGTTTTGTAACTAAGTAAATACATGCTAAAATCATACAGGCGGGTCATGATTCATTCCATAAATTATCATAAGAGTACAAGCAGTAATTTGAATTAAAACACAGGTCTTACTAAGTGACCTTGGAGATCTTTGCATTTCAAAGAAATGGATCAAATAAACCTGCTGCATTAGTTAGACCAAGATGTATTTAGTGTTGTAAGTAATCAATTAATATCAGTGATTTGTACTTCAAATTCAACATTTTAGAATTGTTTTCTATTGATTGTGCCCGTTATCTTTAGTTTTCCTTGTTTGAGTACCTTTATTTTTGAATTACATTATCAATTTCATTAAAATTTGAAGCAAATTTTTGTTTTTATTGTAGCACACTTTCCTTGACACACATTATAGCTCTCAATTAACTATCAACACTGCAATTGTTTATATGCACAGATTTTATATGCAACATTCTTTCACAAGGTTTCATAGAAATGTAAGTGTTTTTAATTTTTACTTTTGAACAAATTTTAGTTTTAACCAATTGTGGGCTGAATGTTGAAAGAATTTGTAAAAGTTTGTTTGACCCGCTAGTTTAATTACATATTTAGCTTTTTAGTTAATACTTTGCAGTTTGTAAATGTTAAAATAGTTGTCCTGTTATCTAGCCATGATGTTGAATTATATGATCCTTAAGTTTAGAGGTGTATTTTATTCATCAAATAATTTTATAACTTCATATAGTATGTATTACAAAAATCATCCACGCTGCTAACATGAGGATCTTATTTATCTACAATGAGTTCATTTTAGTGTTAAGTTTTTATAGTTTGGAGTGCATATTATGAATCAACAGATTGAGCTTTTTGGATCTTTGTGCAGTACGCAATTGAGTGAATGCTTTCAGTTACCCAACCTATGCATTGCCAAGTGCACTGGCGCATTAGAAGCTGCTCACATAAAACTTGTCACCAGCAAACATCCATTTATATGTAGTTTTAGATCCCCATTGTCTGATCATTTTACTTGCATTTTTGTTTGGTCTGCAGGTTAATCTTTTATGTCTCTATAGCACTATTTGCTAGTTGCTAAGTATGTATGCTTAACAGAATTTCTTCCATCACATGAGGAAATCTGCAGGTGCTGGAAATTCAAGCAACACACACAAAATGCTGGTGGAACGCAGCAGGCCAGGCAGCATCAATAGAAAGAAGCACTGTCGACGTTTCAGACCGAGACCCTTTGTCAGGTCTAACTGAAAGAAAAGATAGTAAGATATTTGAAAGTAGGAGGAGGAGGGGGATATCCAAAATGATAGAAGACAGGAGGGAGAGGGGTGAAGCTAAGAGCTGGAAAGGTGATTGGCAAAAGGGATACAGAGCTGGAGAAGGGAAAGGATCATGGGACGGGAGGCCTAAGGAGAACGAAAGGGGGAGGGGAGCACCAGAGGGAGATTGAGAACAGGCAAGGAGTGATTGTGAGAGGGGCAGAGAGAGAGGGAAAAAAAGGAGGGTGAAATAAATAAGGGATGGGGTAAGAAGGGGAGGAGGGGCATTAACAGAAATTAGAGAAATCAATGTTCATGCCATAGGTTGGAGGCTACCCAGACAATATAAGGTGTTCCTCCAACCTGAGTGTGGCTTCATCTTGGCAGTAGAGGAGGCCATATATCAGATTGGGAATGGGACATGGAATTAAAATGTGTGGCCACTGGGGGATCCTGCTTTCTCTGGTGGACAGAGCAGTCCTTCCAGGTGAGGCAATACTTCACCTGTGAGTCGGCTGGTGTGGTATACTGCATCCGGTGCGACCTTTTATATATTGGTGAGACCCGACACAGACTGGGAGACCATTTCGCTGAACGCGTATGCTCTGTCTACCAGAGCGTTGATTTCTCTAATTTCCGTTAGTGCTCCTCCTCCCCGTCTTATCCCTTATTTATTTCCCCCCTCTTTTTTTCTCTCTCTCGGCCCCTCTCACAATCACTCCGTGCCTGTTTTCCATCTTGCTCTGGTGCTTCCCTCCCCCTTTCTTTCTCCCTAGGCTTCCCGTCCCATGATCCTTTCCCTTCTCCAGCTCTGTATCCTTTTTGCCCATCAACTTCCCAGCTCTTAGCTTCATCCCACCCACTTCTGTCTTCTATCTTTTAGAATTTCTCCCTCCCCCTCCCACTTCCAACTCACTTACTATCTTTTCTTTCAGTTAGTCCTGACGAAGGGTCTCGGGCCGAAATATCGACTGTGCTTCTTCCTATAGATGCTGCCTGGCCTGCTGTGTTCCACCAGCATTTGTGTGTGCTGCTAGAATTTCTTCCATGCTCTCTTGATATATGTATTAAAGGTTGAGCATGTACAGTTAAGGATTCTAATTAAATGGTCTTTCAAGTAGATTGCCAATTAACAGAAAGGTTAAACAATTCCGTGTAGGCTGAAGTCATTAAAGTACTAGGGATGAGCAACAGCTTCAGGGTTATTTTGTGTGTACTGTAGCCTTTGAAGCACTTTGAAACATTTCAGTGATGGGGGTTTTGCATAGTACAGGTATTTGGAAGAGGAAAACAAGAGGGCAGATCTTGTGTTGCTCTTGATTGTAAGGTCATTGTTTTGTACCTTGTTTCTTTCATCGGCCAAGAACAGCACTTAAGTGGTGCAGCATGGGGGCCATCCTAATTTATCACTTGTCCTTCAATTGAAAGAGACTTGTGCTTGCATTTGGTATATGCTGGAACTGCCTCTGGACTCGAGCTGCTGTACAATATATTACACAAGTTTTGATAACAGCACTGACATCATACTGAACTATTTGGCCTATTACATGAATGTGGTGGTGAAGGAAATGAAAAGCCAAAGGCTAAAGTTGTTGCCGAGCTTATTTGGTTCCATTCTATGCAAGAACAGTAACTTTTTCCTGTAGCTGCCCATTCAACCATTCTAACCAGCTTTTGTAATTTCTATATATTCTGCCAATAAATGGGACAGTGGGTTGAAATTTTCTCCTTTAGATAGTAAAGATTATCTGATTCACTTCCTTCTCTTTCCTGTGTAATAGACTATAGGCCGCGGTGAACAAGACTAATATACCGTGCCTATAAAAAGTATTTATCCTCTTGGAAGTTTTTATGTTTTATTGTTTTCCAACATTGAATTACAGTGGGTTTACTTCAGCTTTTCTGACACTGAAAAACAGAAAAGAATCTTGTGTCAAAGTGAAAACAAATTTCTACAAATCAGTCTAAATTTATTACAAATAATAACACATTAATCATGTAATTACACCTTCTTTCCCCCACCCGCCCCCAGTCAGTATTTAGTAGATGTACTTTAGCAGCAATTACAGCCTTGTTTCAATGCGGATAGGTCCCTAATATCTGGGCACTGCAATTTTTCCTCATTTCTTTACAAAACTGCTCAAGCTCTGTCAGATTCCATGGGGATAGAGAGGGAGCGGCTCTTTTCAAGTCCAGCCACAAATTCTCAAATGGATTGAGGTCTAGACTCTGACTTGGACACTTCAGGACATTAACTTTGTTTTTAAGTCATTCCTGTGTAGCTTTGGCTTGGTTATTGTCTTGCTGAGAAAAGAATCTTCTTCCAAGTGTCAGTTCTCTAGCAGTCTGCATCAGGACTTCCCTGTATTTTGCTGCATTCATCAGACCATATAATGTTCTTCCAGCTGACTTCAGAGTCTCCTACACGCCTTTTGGCAAACTAGCTGAGATTTCATGTGAGGTTTTTTTTTCGACAGTGGCTTTCTCTTTGCCACTCTCCCATAAAACTGCGACTAGTGAAGTGTGCAGGCTCTCCCACCCCAGCCACTGAAGTTAACTCCTCCAGAGTTGTTAATAGGTCTCTTGGTGGCCTCACTTACTAGTCCCCTTGTGCGGTCACTCAGTTTTTGAAGATAGGCTGCTCTAGGCAGATTTACAGTTGTGCCATATTCTTTCTATTTCTTGATGATTGACTTGACTGTACTCCAAGAGATATTCAGTGACTTGGAAATTTTCTTTTATCCATCTCCTGACTTGTGCTTTTCAATGATCTTTTTGTGGAGTTTGCTTAGAGTGTTCTTTTGTCTTCATGGAGTAGTTTTTGCCAGGATACTGACTTGCCAGCCGTTGGACCTTCCAGATGTCGATCTGTCCCTCTACCAGAGGCTTTTAGGTTCAGACCCAGGGAATAACTGTCTCCTTTAAAAGTACATACTGTTTATTAGCAAGCTTGCATTCTCAGTTGGCAACACAGTCTCTGCTCACTGAGCTTGAGAAAATCTGCAACCAATTGAGCCCAGAATACTGTTTGGAGCTATTGATATATATTGTTGTCACATAAAGATAAGGGTAGACTGAGAAGCTTCTCATGGAGCAAACGCTTTTTGTTTATACATTATTCTCACAGAATGACTTGTCAAGCTGCCAATAAGTCAGTTAAGTGCTAGCCCTTTTAATTCTGCATATAACCATATAACAATCACAGCACGGAAACAGGCCATTCCGGCCCTCCTAGTCCGTGCCGAACTCTTAATCTCACCTAGTCCCACCTACCCGCACTCAGCCCATAACCCTCCACTCCTTTCCTGTCCATATACCTATCCAATTTTACCTTAAATGACTCAACTGAACTGGCCTCTACTACTTCTACATATAATTCCTCATTCCCTCCTTTTGTCATTCCATAACAACTAGGGTTATCAATGTCAGGATTGTACATCTTAATTTTCATATTCATGTAAGGGTGGATAGTAACCCTTGGATAGGCTGAATGGCTTTCTGCATCATCAGAGTCTCTATCCTCATCTTTCACACCTCAGTCTCTCTGAGGTCCTCTTTCTTCTAGGGGTGCTCTTTGTATAAATATACCTGTGAGTGTAGGGCAGAAGCAGCATCCATCCAATTTCTGCTTTCTTGTTGGGGTGTCCCATTGGATGGTTGTATCTCCTGGGAGCCACAAGTAGGCCCTTCCCCTGCAAACCCATTGAATTCCGTTCATGGGGCGCGGTGGTTTGGCTGTTCTATAAATGGCACAGGTGCTATTGCCCAGAAAGTAAGTCCCCTTACCTTTGAAATTACAGTAGCAGATAGTATTCGCTGGTTGGTCAGATCTAACATCGATGAGGGACATGATGTCTGACCTCCCCACATGATGGCTTTTTCCAGGGGTGGGACAAATGTACCAACCAATGCAGTGGCACCCACAGTCTCCAATCGCATCATTGGTGCAATTTTGGGCCTCATTAGTCTTAGAAAAGGCCCAGACCATTGTTCACTGCTGTTCAGCAGAATGACTTATTAGGGGAACCCCTATTTTCCCATGGGGAGGAATCGCTGCACACACCCAGCAGGCAGGTGATTTAGTTTTCCAGCATAACTATAGCAAAGTGATAGTAAGGTGTTGGCCTGGTTACTACAAGACAAGTGCTTAAGATTACAAGTATAGACAGTAATAGCTTAGTCATGTTTGCACACGTTTGATGTGTGCTAGATATGTCCATTTTAGAAGTCCTTATAGTTTGACTGCCATCAGAGTAGTCAATAACACTTGGTAGGGTCCTTTCCGGTGAGACTCAAGCTTCTTTATAAGATAGTTCTTTACGAAAAAGGAAGTCTCCTGGACGAACTCTATGTTCACTTTCCAGTTCCTGTCCTTCCCAGTGGGCCTCCTTCACCTGCGAATGCAAGACCTGGAGAGATTTGGTTAGTGCCAGGATATACCCTATAATTTCGTTCGACATTTGATTCATGTCCATCTCAGGTAATTTTGGGGTTGGCAAGGCAGCTTTCCAGGGGGGCACTTAATGGTCTGCCATATACTGTTTCAGCTGCCGACATACCCATCTTTGATCTGATAATGAGTGCTCATCTGGAACAAGACAATCGGTAGCACTTTGAGCCAGTTTTGACCAGTTTCTTGTCCTAATTTAGCCGATTTGTTTTTCAGCATCCAATTAACCCTTTCAATCAGGCCAGCAGTCTGTGGGAGCAATGGAATGTCTGTTTAATCCCAGAGCCTGGCATAGTTGGCTACATTTTGGCTCACCCAAAATACTATAAGGCACTCGTGAGACCACACTTGGGAGTATTGTGTGCAGTTTTGCTTATTTTAGAAAAGATATACTGACATTGGAGAGGATTCAAAGAAGATTCGCGAGAATGATTCCAGGAATGAAAAGGTTAATGAATGAGGAACGTCTGGCAATTCTTCGGCTGTATTCCTTGGAGTTCAGGCGAACAGGGAGTTTCTCATAGAAACGCTCTGTTAAAATTGTTAAAAGGCCTGAACAGATGAGAAATGGCTAAGTTATCTCCCATGGTCAGGAAGTATAGGACAAGAGGGCAGGACTTCAGGGTTGAAGGATGTCTATTTAGAACAAAGATCCCGAGAAATTACTTTAGTCAAAGAATGGTAAATCTGTGGAATTTGTTGCCACAAATGGCTATGGAGGCCAAGTCATTGGGTGTATTTAAGGCAGAGATAGATAGGTTCTTGATTAGCCAGGGCATCAAAGGGGTATGGGGAGAAGACGGGAGTGGGGATGACTGGAAGAATTGGATATTTGTGGTGGGATATGCTTCAATCCATCTACTAAAAACATCAAGAATTATAAGACAATACTTATAACTGTGCACACACGGTAATTCGATAAAATCGAGTTGTAGTTGGCAGAAAGGGTATCTTGGTAACGGTGTATATCCCTTTGGGCATAGGGTGCCTTTTCCTGGATTATGTTCTTGGCATATCAGAAATAGTCTAGCAACATTCTCTGCTACTTTCTCTAGATCTGGGCTCCGTCATGATTCCAAACATTGCCTTACCATTCCCTCCTTGCCAAGGTGAGTATTGGTATGTACAAAATCTACAGTATAGCCCAGTGTAGTCTCAGGTACGCAGACCTAACGGGCAGGAGTAAGCCAGAGGTCCTCAGTCGGTGAGTAAAAACATCCAGCCGATTCCCATGTGGCGTTCTCTTTTTCAGAGGCATTACTGCACAAAACACGCACATTCTCAATTCCAGGCATACCCCTTTGATTCAGAAACAGGGGATTCCGGTGATTCGCCATTTGGAGAGCACTCAGCTGTGTTGTTTCCATGGTCAATCTCAGTAGTACCCTTAATGTGTGCAGAGCTTTTAATAATGGCCAACTGTGAAGGAAGACAGATGGTGGACAAGAGGTTGTTGATGTAAGTTTTATTAGTGATGGGCATACCACAGGAGGTGATATAACCCCTAGCTTTCCAAAGTTAGCAGAAGTCATGAGCAGTTCCAAAGACATCAAGAGTGTAAAATATTGGCCGATTTCCTAGTGGCTAGGATGCATGCTGTAGTAGAGTGTAAAGAGTTCAGCTTGCTGCGCCGACTGAGGAGAAAGAAAAGAAGCGGACTCCACAGTTTTATGTTGGAAACAACAGTATATTTTGCACGGCGCTGTCCTTCGCTGTCTATAAAGGACATAGAAGATAAAGTCCGGGTTAGTGAGGGGGACGTCAGTCATGTCAGGTCGGACTTCTGTCAATTGATGATTTATTGTTGCACAATCTTGGGACAATGAATCTAGACACTCAACTGGGCATTCTAAAAGGGTGGCTGTGCTCACAGTAGGACAGGGGGAAAAAATGGAGATGGGGGTTCTGTAGGAGAAGGACCTTGTATCTAATGTGGCAGACCTGCATAAGGTCTTGAATTTGGCAGATGCTCAGGGTGATTACATCATGAGAGGTGAGTATGCCCACTGGCTGGTGCAAGGTAACGTTACTTGTGGCCAGAACCATATCATATACTGCAGGGAGGTAAGCCAGAAGCTACCAGATTGAGTTTCTTGCAGAAGCAGGCAACAGGTTGTTGTCGATCCCCATGGATCTGTGAAAGGACAGCGGTTGCACACCCCATCCTTGATTGTCACACAGAGTGCAAAACTGTGATTCGTACAGGGGCTGACCCAGGAAAGGGTGCGATATCAGGGCTTGCTTGAGGGAAGCAAAATCCTGTTGGGCCTGCTCTGAGAGTTGAAAGGGAGTCTTGCATTTGGGAGAGGGATTTGGTGAGCAGGGCAACATTGGGAATCCAAGTGCGGCAGAAATTGACAAGGCCCGGGAATTTGCGCATCTAAGTTGGTGTAGTGGGGGATGTGTATTAACAATGGGGTTATGTATCCTGAGGTGAGGGATCTGTCAGAAGCAGAGATGACCATACCCAGGAACTTCACCCAGGTCTAAGCGACGTGGACTTTGGAGGGAGGAACAATGTAGCCACAGTGATGACTACATCAAATTCAGAGCTATAGTATCATAGAAAACCTACAGCACAGTACAGGCCTTTTGGCCCACAAAACTATGCTGAAAATTACCTAGGGTTACCCATAGTTCTCTTTTTTAAGCTCAATGTACCTATCCAGGAGTCTCTTGAAAGACCCTATCGTATTCACCTGCGCCACCATCGCCAGCAGCCCATTCCATGCACTCACCATCCTTTGCGTTTTTAAAAAAAAACTTACCCCTGACATCTCTGTACCTAAATATAGAGCAGTGCATCATGGTTACAGGCCCTTTGGCCCATATCCTTCTGACATGCTTCCTCGCTGGAGCTGGCTATCAGAAGGTCATCAATATATTGGACTATCAACGAGCCCTCGGGGTGTGAAAGTGGTCAGTTGAAACATTGCTGAGAAAATTGTGGGAGAGTGAATGAAGCCCTGGGGTAGACAGGTCCATGTATTTTGCTGGCCTTTATAGGTAAAGGCAAAGGGGTATTGGCATGGAGAAAAAATGTTTTGCAAATCCACATGGGACAAGACTGAGGCATCAGATGGAACACAACTCAGTATGGTGTCTGGGTTGGGCACTACAGCATGCATAGGTGCAACCACTTCATTAATGGCTCTGAGATCTTGGACTAGGTGATATTATGAACGTACAAGCTTCAGCACTGGGAAAATGGGTGTATTGCAGGGCGGGTTGCATGGGACTAGGATCCCCTGTAGTAAGAAACAACAGCTCAATACCAGGCTCGGCCTCGGGTTTGAGCCGATATGTGGAATAGTGAGTAACTTTACCCTTTCCCTAATGGCAATATGGTCAAGGTCATTGTTAACCCTTCCCACCTCTGTTTTACTAGAGGCCCATAGTTTGGGTTCCACGTTGCTCTTTGGAATAGTGGACCGATGGCGAGCAAGTATGCCAGTCAAGGTATATGGTTCAAGGTAGTAATGGATGATTCCTTCAGAAAAACCTTGGATGGTAAAGCACTGAGGGTTAGCCTGGTCCACAGGGATGCGGGCTAGAAAACCCAGATCCTTTGGTTTGTGACCACGTGCAACAGTAAGGGTGATATGTGGAAAAATGAGGTGGGACTGTTTCCACAACATAGGGTCTATTGCTACCAAAAGAGCAGTTCCTGCAATCCCCTGAATCTCTCCATCATTGACACAGAGTAAGTCTGCAGTAGAGAGGAGTAGAAGGATTCTAACTCTGAATGATTAGAGGAAGAATCGTAAGCCAAGGTAACATGAGAGTCTCGAGGGACAGGAGATGTGATTACTGAGGGATCTAGGTCGAGTACCCACCTTTGTGGGATGGCAAAGTTAGGACACTGTTGCATTGTGACTGGGTCAAAGACTGATATGCCCTCATTAGTGCATTCGATCTGCAACCCTCGACCACTTCACCCCACAGACAGCGAACTTGGTCTTATCAGAAAAGGATAGGCAGAGTTGTCTGGCAAGTGACTGTTGTATGGAGGAGAAAGTTGCCCCAGTGTCGTCTGTAGACTGTAAAGGGTATCTGCTGACATGAGGGTGAAGAGGGGTTCATCAGCTGGATTGGTGGTGAGGATGGCATCTCAAGGGCAGACTCATGCAAAAGGGTTATGAGTGGAAAAGGGGGGCTTGGCGAGGCCCAGACCAAGGTGTGTGTCTCTGGCCCTGCTGGCCATCGGGGTGAGGATGAGGAGGTGGCGTGAATGGGGCATTAGGAGGTTGGGTGGGTCTCTGTCTGACTCCTGGCGGAATACGCAAAATGGGTTTCCTTTGTTGCATGTACTCTGTCGGCAGGGGTGGTGATTTTCAGAACTATCCCAGTTCGATTAAGTTGTGCTTGAGTGGATTCTGACCAGTTCATATTGTTGACTTTAACCTTGTCAGTCACCTTGCTGGGCAGGGCTTGGAGGAGGAGAGCACAGTACTGTGGGGACTGGTTCCCTGCTGCGTACAGTGGTTCTCCCAATCGTGCAGAATAGAATTAATGCGATCTAAGAAATAATCGGGGTTCTCACCTTTTCTGGGTTTATACTCTGACCTTAGTTATATCTATGGAGGGGGCCAGAATGTGGGACAAGGCATCCAATATATTTCAATCATCCACAGTTTGGTTTGCCTGGACACGATTAACTGGTCACAGTTGCCAAGTCTGAGCTGAGTGGTGAATTATGTCTGATCAGTCAGAGTAAAGGCAGCCATGGCCAGAGGAAACAAATCTCAGGAGTTAGCGGAATAAATAGGACAGTTCTTAAATAATTACAGAATCCTTGGGGGGGGGGGGTCAACGTTTTTTGTTGGGGGGGGCATTCAGTGTACCACAGAGTTCGGAAGGGGTCCAGGGCTTATGGATTTGCATAGTAGGTGCTTGTCCCACCACTCAGGCTTGTGGGTTAGGAATGGTCCTCATGGGCAATTGATACTGAGTCTGTATCGGTCCTGGTAAAACCAATGGCCCTTGTTCAGGGGTCCAGTCAGGGAAAGGTCCAGTCTGACTGCGCATGCAGGCAGGAACGGGCATTGGGCTTCCCAACTGTTCTAGAGGAGCTACATTGGTCGGTGGCGATGCAGTGACAGTTGAGTTGGCGACTGAGGCACCAGGTCGAGAACCATGTGGGAGTGGGGAACCTGACGCTGGTAAAACAGGTGCCAATGCAGTTGTGGGTAGTACGGCGGGATACTTTGGTTGCCTTACCATTCCCAATCATATCATTTGGGGAATCAGTCAGTATGTCTGGATAGAGGCAGGGTACCCCAGAATTACTTTTATTTTCCATTTCCCTTTTCCCTTTATTCGATCTTCCGTGGCCAGTGTGTTTCGTCTCTGATACAATTTCTTTCTCCGTCTCCTTTGTCTGTCCCTTATCCCATTCTTCACAAATCGCTCCCAACTCTTTACAGCTTCTAGGATTGCCTCTTCTTTCATGTACAGTTGGCCCTCTTTATCTGCGAGTTCCCGCATGCACAAATTCAACCAACCGTGAATTGAGAAAACCCGGAAGTGCTCTTCCAGCGCTCGTTGCTGGAGCATTGTTTGCCTCGCATCTCATTTGTTCGCTACTTTGTTCATGTGAAAAAAATGGCTCCTAAAAAGCAATTATGTGGCTAAAGCAATTCCTCAAAGGCTATGGGGGGCGTAAAGTGCTATCTCTCGCTGAGAAAGTAGAAATATTAGATCTTTTGAAAAGTGGCATGTCGCTTTCCGAAGTGGACTGTAAGGTCGGTAAGAACGAATCGAGCATTCGCATAATAATGCAGAAAGAAGCTGAAATTTGTGGAAGTGTTAGTGCTGTCCCTACAATGGTAAAAATGGTGTCTCTGGTTCATGATAAAGTGCTTGCGAAGACTGAGAAAGCATTAAGTGTGTGGCTAGAGAACTCGAAGATCTATTGAAATCCTCTACAGAAGATGATGAAGAGCCATCAATTTGGACACTTGAAAAAATTTGCAGCAGTTTTTCAGCAGGCTCAAGTGTTGAAGGATATGATCCTCAACTGTGAAGCCTCCATGACACCCGATGGGTAACAACATGCCTGCAATCACTGCAAGATTTTTTTGATGATGCAAAGAAAAAGAAGAGACAGCTTCCTATAACAATGTTTCTAACTAAAGCAAATGCAATTCTAAAATCTCGACATTCAATGCTTGGAAGATCCTCAGCCCTCAACCTCCACAGTTCCTGACTTTAGTATTATTGAGCCTCCTCCAAAGTATCTTTATTCCCTAAATAAGACAGTGTAACAACTACTGTACAGGTATTACAAGTTTTAATCGTCGTTTGATCATTGTTCGCCTCACATCTCGTTCGTTCGCTGCTTGTTTTGTGAGCAAGAAGAATGTGTACAGTTTTTCTTGTCAATATTCCCTAAGCATTAGAATATAACAACGATTTACATAGTATTAGGTATTATAAGTAATCTAGAGATGATTTAAAGTATACGGGAGGATGTGCATAGATTATATGCAAATACTATGCCATTTTATATAAGGGACTTGAGCATCCACGTTTTTTGACGTCCCAGAACCAATCCCTCGTGGATAAGGAGGGCGACTGTACATCTATCCCTCTTTGCTTAGTGTTATCAGTCCAACAATTTAATTTGTCTGTCTTTTATTTCTGCCTCTTGTCACCATAGGCCAATTGGGCAACCATACTATTTACCTGCCTTCCCTTTCCAAATTCCCTGTTCCGCCTGCCATATTAGATTTATATCAAATGTCAATTGCCTTTTCCGAAACGTTTAGACAATTGGAACGACATTCATCTCAGTTTCTTTTCATTGTCTGGATATTTCTCTATTCTGTAATGAATTACTTTCCCACCCCGCCCCCCCCCCCCCCCCCCGCAAGTCTGAGTGGGCACCCACCATATTCTAAGGAGGCTCAATCCGTTTGATTTTCTCTGCTAAAATTAGGTAACAAAGTCGTCAGCAGAGAGGAAACAAGGTTAAAGCTTTCCTTGTGGGTCCGTTCATCTCTGATTGACCTCAGCCATCTGTCCGTCCACTTACTCATTTTGGCGAGCGGTCTACCATATATTGGGACCCTGCTCACAGCACCAAGATGTCGATCTGCCTCTCTACCAGAGGCTTTTAGGTTCAGACCTAGGTAGTAGCTATCAAACACAGTTTACTTAAAAGTACATACTGTTTATTAGCAAACTTGCATTCTCAGTTGGTAACACAGTCACTGCTCACCAAGCTTGAGAAGATCTGCAGCCAAGTGAGCCCAGAATACTGTTTGGAGCTGTTGTTCTATATGTTCTTATCACATATAGAAGAGTAGACTGAGAAGCTTTTCATGGAACATAGAATAATGTTCATACATTATTCTCACAGAACAACTTGCCAAGCTGCCAATAAGTCAGTTAGGTTCTAGCCCTTTTAATTCTGCATGTAATTCCTCACAGGTACAGGTGTATTTTTTACCACAACCAGTTGAAACACGGTGATCTCCATTTAACTAATTATGTGATTTCTGAAACTAGTGATGATTTTGTGTGTCATATTAAAGGGGGTGAATACTTGTGCAATCAGTTATTTTGTTTTAATTTTGTAATTTAGGTCATTTTGTAGAGATCTGTTTTCATTTTGACACACGAGGTTTTTTCCTGTCAATCAAGGTAAAATAAAAGCCAATTTACATCCAATGTTGTAAAACAATAAAACATGAAAACTTCTCAGAGGGGTGAATACTTTTTTCAGCACTGTAGCCCTTCAAATCCCATCCTTGGTCATCAAATAACATCTACCTCTGTCTAATTTTGAGGGTTAGCATTTCAAATGCTATAGCCCTCAAAATGTTTCTTGTCTTCAATGGCTGAGTTCTGATGCTTAATTCACAAAATCTTCCACAAGAGGAATCTTTCTCGCTCATTCAGCCAGTCAAGATTGCTCACAAACTTGTATTTTAAAGTAAGCCCTTCTGTAAACCAGTTGGGGTCTCTCAACCCTTAAATGGCTGAAGTGTAACTTCTCTTTACATTCAGTTTCCCAAATGATGCTTTATTAGCTACCCTAACTACTTGCTCTATATTCATACTTGCAATCTTGCAATTCATGATTGCTCTGCCTATTGGAATTCTGCAATTTCTCACATTCAGGTAATATGCTTTTTCTTGCCATGAACAACTTGCCAAAATTTCTACCTCCTCTACTTAAATATATCTTTTGTTCCATTCTATGGTGTTGTCACTGATGATGTGAATTTTTTACTTCTGGCATTGCCTGCTATATCTCAGTCTGCAGACTGTTTCAGTATATTTTGAACATTAGCAGCACTTTGTCTAAAGCAAGTTTTTTTAAAACTAATTTTTGACTTTTGGGTGTAAGATTATGCAATGTTTGCAGATCCATTCTGGAATTGTCTTTATTTTCCTGTGTATGAATTGGCACACCGGACCTTCAAATTGTGTGCTTTAGTAAACATGTCAAGTGGGTTTGATAGATTTGCTGACAGGAAACTTCAGATCAGATTGACTCCCTTTGATTCTTTTTGGGGCTGACATTCAACTAATGTTGAAGGTTAATCCACATTGTCATTTGTGTGATCTTAGTTCATCACTGGCTCAGTTGGTAGGAATTCCATGAGTAATTGTTACCCATGCATGGCTTGGCAAGTTGGGCTGAAGGGTCTCTTTTTCATGTATTACTCTAAATCTACTGAGTTGTCCAAAGTTACAGGCTCTGCACATTCTGTCTAGTAAAATAACACAGGTTCCAAAGAAGTCTGCCACAAAAGAAATTCCATGGTTACATTTGTGTAATACACTTCAGATTCAGATTATTGTCATTTAGAAACCACAAATGCAATGCAGTTAAAAAATGAGACAACGTTCCTCCAGAATGATATCACAAAAGCATATGTCAAAACAGACTACACCAGAAAATCCACATAACATTTGGCAATCCCCAATCCAGAGTCCAGAGAGGCTGCTGCGTATTAATGTTGCGCTACAGTCTTAGTGCATTCCCCGGAAAGGAGCTCCAAATCCACCAGGCAAACAAGACCAAAAACTAAAGCTACAAGACCTGCACAAAACCACATAGTTACAACAGTGAAAACAATAGCATAATTGATTAAAAAAAAGACCATGGGCACAGTAAAAGTCAGCATAGTTTGAGGACACCTGCATACTGTGGGCCTGACAAACCATCCTGAGTCCCTTTGTCTACTGAAGAAATGTCATTTCACTCTTCAGGAACTTTGCTGTATTGTATCTTCAGCTTGTTTAAAGGTATTATGGCGGTGCAAGCCTGTTACTTTTCCTGAGAGTTGCAAAACCTGCAGAATTGGAGTAAAAAAGGAGTCTTACAAGTGAGATTTTAGCACTTGAGGTCCTCCCGTTTAGTTTTGAAATCCCCTTGAAGTTTTTTGGGATACTTGCATTGATATTTTCTTCACTGGGTTTGATAATTGTCTTTCATTATACTGGTGAGACATTAAATAATTGTAGCAACTAATCAATCTGAAAGTGGTTGGTCCTAGTGCAGTTTTGAGATGGATTCATTGAGCAGACTGGTTGTATACCCCCTCGTACCAGAATGAGCTGTTGTTTAATAAGGAGCAGAAATGCATCCTGGACCACATTGCTCTTGACAGAAATGAGGTATACCAACAACATTTGTTCCTGACTTTTGTCTCTACCATGAAGAATTGGCCTTTGTGTCACAACTTCGGTCCTTTCTGCTCAACAGCTTGCAATCATGCAGAATGTCACGTGGATTTCTGAGGAAGCAAAGTTCGGATGTACCAACAGGAGGCAGCTCCGGTCTTTGACAGGTGGGGTTATCCACTGAGGGAAATTGCATTTCAGATTAGTGTCTAATTGCAGGCATGGACAGTGCAGGCAGAGAATTTTGCTGATGAACTTCATTTGCTTATCTTGCATTCAAGGTAACATTTGGTAAGTTAGAAAGAAATTATTGTCAACTCATATCTTTGAGTGTGGCTGGCTGCCATTTTGATTGTTCCTGTTTGCGTGCGTACAAAATTCGTGATTTAGTAGCTATATTTGCTAGTCTTTGATTGGCGTATTTAAACGTTCGCCTAGTAAAGGTCAGCTTTTAATTGTGCTCTTTGTTTATTGCTTGATACCCATAAATTTTAAAAGTAATACATTTCGGAAAGATAGCGACAAATGTGCGCGTTTACATTTTAGAAGCTTGGCTAGGATATATAAGGCTCTGAATTTAAACTGAAATTGATGCTAATTCCATGTCACTTTAGAATGTATATATCAAATGACTGGTGACACAGTCTGCACACGTTGCATTCTGTTCTCAAAATCCAATTAAATGGGAAGTTAAATCCATGGGAAGTTGTTTTAAGTTGGTCTGCAATGATTTTTTTTCCCCCTATTTATCTGTTAATTTATTGAGATACTGCACGAAGTAGGTCCTTCCAGCCCTTCAAGCCGTACCACCCAGCAATACCCAATTTAACACTGTCCTAATCACAGGACAATTATCAATGACCAATTAATTATCCTAGTAACCAGTGTGTCTTGGACTGTGGTAGGAAACTGAAGCGCCCAGAAAAAGTCCACACATTCCAGGGGGAGGATGTTCAAATCTCTTGCAGATGACATTGGAATTGAACTCCAAGCTCTATCCAGAGCTGTAAAAGTGTTGCGCTAACTACTGTGCTACTGTGGCGCTAGATTGGTTAAGTGAAGGGTGTAGCAGAAGTTGGATTGTGGGGAGGCTTCCTTGTATAAGCAAATTCCTGAGTGAAAGGATTTGTGTAGAGTGCTATCAGAGTTTAGCAATGTTTCAAAGTGCTTCAAAGTAGGTAGGCACCTAATCAATGAGACAAGAACTCAGACAGAAAATGAGATTAAATGAACAGGAACTTTTAGCATATTGATTATATGAATACAAATGTGTGATTTTTGATGTTCTGATTTCTATTCTAATTGCTAGGTACACTTCAAGGAAAAAGTTAAGAATATTTAATTAAGTTTAATAGATTTTGGATAACAATGTCCTTAATCCTTAAATGAGACTATTTGGAATGGGAACTATGGAGTTGTATAGCACTAAAAGGCCATTCAGTCCACTACATCATGGCATCGTTTTTGCCCATCTAAACTAGTCCCATTTAGTGCACAAATTAGTTACATGGAAAATGAGCAGAATATTAGAGCCTTTCTTCATCAGCAGAACATTAGCTGTCCTCTAATCGTCTTGTCACCTCGTCCATGGTTAAGGATGTTTTTAAATCTCTGCAATTTCTGCACTAGCTTCTCATAAGTCTGAGGGAACACATTCAGACCCTGGGGATTTATCCACACTAATTTCACTCAAGACAGCAAGCACTTCCTCCTCTGTAATCTGTATATGGTCTGTGACCTTGCTGCTGCATTGCCTCATATCTGTATACTGAATATAGAGATGCAAAAATTTAATTTAAGACTTCTCCCATCTCCTTTGACTCCATGCATAGATTGGTTTGTTGCTATCCTTTTGCTTTTAATATCTGTAAAATCCCTTGGGATTCTCCTTCGCCTTGACTGCTAGAGCACCTTATGCAGCCTTTTAGCCTTCCTGATCTATTTCTTATGCTCAAGTGTCTTATTTGTTCCTATCTGCTATGCACCTCCTTTTTCTTAACCAGGGCCTCAACATCTTGAAAACCATCATTCCCTAAACCTGTTATCCTTGTGTTTTATTCTGGTAGGAAAGTACAAACTCTATGCACTCAAAATTTCACTTTTGAAGGCCTCTCATTTACCAGGTATTTCTTTCTCCATCCACGATTACCAGATCTTTTTTGATATCATAGAAATTAGCCTTTCTCCAATTTAGAATCTCAGCTGGTGGAATAGGACCTATCTTTTTGCATATTTACTTAGAAAACAATGGCATGATCACTAGATGCAAAGTTTCCCCTATTCAAATTTCTATTACCTGCCCTATCATATTCACTAATAGGAGATCTAGTATCACACTCTTTTGGGACTTCAGTGTACTGATTAAGGAAACTTAGACCATAAGACAAAGAAGCAGAAGTTGGCCATTCAGCCCATTGAGTCTGCACCGCCATTTTATCATGAGTTGATCCATTCTCTCATTTAGTCCCACTTCCCCGCCTTCTCACCATAACCTTTGATGCCCTGGCTACTCAGATACTATCAATCACTGCCTTAAATATACGCAATGGCTTTGACCTCCACTGCCACCTGCGGCAACAAATTCCACAGATTCACCACCCTCTGGCTAAAAAAATTTCTTTGCATCTCTGTTCTGAATGGGCACCCTTAAATCCTTAAGTCATGCCCTCTCGTACTAGACTCCCCCACCATGAGAAACAACTTTGCCACATCCATTCTGTCTATGTCTTTCAACATTCGAAATGTTTCTATGAGGTCCCCCCTCATTCTTCTCAACTCCAAGGAGTACAGTCGGAGAGCGGTCAAACGTTCTTCATATGTTAACCCTCTCAAACTGAACATATTTGACCAACTGTTATCCAGCCCTTTTACAGTATGGGAGTCCTAGTCAATAAGCTCGCTCACTTTGGGTGGCATCTGGAAATTCCAGATGGCAGACAATTTCCCTCCACGCCACTCTGACATATTGGGAAATCATGTACTCGGCAGGTTACAGCAGTGATTTGCCTTTGCCTACTGCCAGGTGAGTTAGAGATCACCACCTCTTGCAGTGGATGACCAGGACGTCTGAGTGCCTTGTCGTGCTCTTAGCGCTCCACTAATGCCTGCTGGCCTGCCTTCTTGACTGTGGGACCATTAATCAGTCTCCTCCGCTCCATCACGTGCTGTTCACACGCTGAGATAGGCAAATCCCTTACCTCACCGAGAGTCAAAGACCCATTGCTACCCTCACCTGGTTTGGCCCATCTACCGAGATGGTTTACTGGGGTGTGGCTGTTGCACGTGCTACAGCTACTTGGAGCCACAGGTGAGAGCTGAGTGCCGGGTGAGGACCAAAGATGGACGAGCTGCCCTGAAAAAGGGCACAGCAGTCCCCCCACCAGAGGTGCTACCCTTCCCTAGACACCCCAGTCAATAAGTGGAAAGTTAAAATCACCTACTATCATAAACTTGTGTTTCTTGCAAGTCTACAATCTCTCTACAGTTTTGCTCCTTTAAAATCCCATGGACTGTTGGTTGGGCTATGATGTAATCCCATTAATGTGGTGGTACCTTTCTTATTCCTCAGTTCTACCCATAGCGTCTCACTAGACGAGCCCTCCAGTCTACTCTGACTGAGCATTGCTGTGACGTTTACCCTGACTAGTAATATCACACCATCCCCTTTAATTGCTCCCGCTCTATCACGTCTAAAACAAGAGAACCCCTGAACATTGAGCTGCCACTCCTGCCCCTCCTGTAACCAAATGTCACTAATGGCTGCAGTGTCATAATTCCATGTGCTAATCTATGCAATAAGCTCATTTACCAATCCTACAATACTACATGCATTGAAATGTATGCAGTTCAGAACATCGGTCCACCGTGCTTGACCTTTCAATGCCTGACCTTGTATGTAAACTTAACATCCTTTGCCCATAATTCCATTATCTGTTTTGGGGCTCTGGTTCTGATCTCCCCTGCAAGAGGCACAGCTTCTCTGGTTAACTGGTGATCCAGAAATCTGAAGACCTCCTTCGTGCACTAATTCCTTAGCCATGTGTTGAACTGTAAAAACTTACTATTTCTGGCCTCTCTAGCACTTGACACAGTTAGCAATCCTGAGATCAGAACTGTAGAGGTCTTGTCTTTTAACTTGGCACCTAACTCCCTGAACTCTTTGCAGGACCACATCATCCCTCCTACCCATGTCATTGGTACCAACATAGACCACGACCTTTGGCTGCTTACCCTACCACTTAATGCTGTGGACTTGATCTGAGATGTCCCTGACCCTGGCACCCAAAAGGTTGTCCACAGAGCCTCCTTCCAGTTCACCTAACAAATGAATCCTCTATCTCTTCAGCTCCCCTCTTCTTCCTCCTTCCCTTCTGAGCCACAGAGCCAGACTTGATGCCAGAGTCATGACCGCTGTGGTTTTTCTCTGCTAGGTCATTTCTCCCCCCACCCCCCCCCCCCCCCCCCCCCCCCAACAGTATCCAATGTCTGTTGAGGGAACATAACACTGGTGTACTCTGTGCTGGCTGCCTATCCCTTTCCCTTTCCTGGTGGTCACCCAGGTATAAGTAACTACCTGCCTATAAGTCCTATTAAACCCCTCAACTTCCCTATAGGTCTGGAGTTCATTCACTTCCAGCTCCAACTTCTTAACAGTCTGTCAGAAGCTACAGTTGGATGCCCTTGAGGAACATTACGTTATCCTGTCTGCAATAAGAAATAAAGGATAAAATCTACCTGCAGCCTAACCTCTAACCAAAACCTAGATTTCCCCACTCCCAACAATGGCCGCTGTGCTTAAACCTAACTGTTTTTCATTGGTCCTCGCTTAGTGTCTAATTATGCGCAATCCGCTGTCTCCTCGGGACTGGCGCACAAAATTTGCTGACTGCCTCCAGCTCGCTTATTTTAAGCACTTACTCCCTCCGTGCAGTCGGATGCCTCCTCGGGGCTACCAATTATGATCTTTTAACTATTTCATTTTTGAGACCTGATCCTATGTGTATGCTTATTGGCATTAATGAGGGAAAGGCTTTCAGTAAAAGCATTGTTTAAACAAGCATATTGGCAACTTGAATGGTACAGGGAATTTTATTCCCTACTTTGAGGGTCAAACTAGACAACTAAAGCTAATTGAGATTCCTTCTAATTGTATGAGCAATGGGGAGATTGGTATGTATTATTCATTGTTTATTTCTACAGCTCTGCTGAAAGTGTTACAGATCTAGTCTCTGCATTACTTTGTTATACTGTTGGTTTATGGAGGTGGAATTATTGAACATGTTAGCTGAGAAATGCAGGTGATGTTTTGTTGTGAAGAAGCTCAGCCAATATGTTAAATCTATCTTCCATCTTATCCCATGTGTGCTATAACTTTTCTACTGGGTACATTTTAAAATTGACATTGCTCATAGAAATTCATACTCATACTGCATTCCTAAGATGTGAGATATGCAGTCTGGAATTTCTCTTGTGCTTGATGTTTTGATAAATCAGATGTTTTTATAGTACTGATTGACAAAGCATTTTAATTGCTTTGTGTTAGACCTTTGCAATTAATTCAAACCTAAAATGAGACTGATTGTCTCCATCTTGGACGTGCCCACTTCTCATAACTGCCGGTAGGGAGTAGATACAGGAGCTTGAAGGCCCACATTCAACGTTTTAGGAACACCTTCTTCCCCTCCATCAGATTTCTGAATAATCCATGAACACTACCTTGCTATTCCTCTTTTGTACTTAAAGTAATTTGTAGTAATTATTGTCTTGCACTGTACTGCTGCCACAAAACTAGTTTCACAACATAGATCAGTGATAATAGCCTGATTGGTACTGATGTCGTCCAGAAAACCAATTTAGAAATTGAATTTTTGTCTTAATCCCCTGTCAGTCCAGTACAATACAGATGAAATGTTAAATACAACTTGGTGCCACACATGATCGGAATGGTACAGAACTTCACTTTTAAATCGCCATATTTGGGTTTTGAGTATAATGCATTAGGGTTAGGGCCAAACCCTAACCCATTGTTTCTGTTAAAAAATAGACATCTTGATTAAAGATAGCAATTTTTAATGAGTTCATCAGTTCAAATCAAAAGTTTCTGACTCTGTACGATTTAGAGTATTTTTATAAATGATTTAACAAGCATCTGCTGAAAATTGTTAACAGGTAATTTCACCTGCTGCTTTGTTCTTGGCTGCGAAAGTGGAGGAACAGCCACGTAAACTTGAGCATGTCATAAAAGTAGTACATGCATGCTTGAATCCCCAAGAGCCACCACTGGATGTGAAGAGTGATGTAAGTTCTAAAGAATTAGGATTTCCAGCATTTCAAAGAAAATTCTGTTTGATTTGCAAATACTACATGAGTTATCTTGCTGTTTCTGACAGTACAATTTTTATTTGGCTTAGTTTAAAATGTAATGTTTGTAAAACAATTGTTCTTTCACTATTGGTTATTGATAAAGCAAAAATAATCTTACTGGTTTTATTAGATTCCACTGTGGGGACTGCGTTCTAATACATGCTTGTTTAACTTTAGGCATATCTTCAGCAGGCCCAAGACCTGGTCATACTTGAAAGTATAATATTGCAAACCTTGGGTAAGTTGAAATTGGTACTGAATTTTAATAAAATCCTTCAATTCATAGGGACCAAGGCCATCTTGATTGGCTTTTTTATTTTAAAATGTTTACAATATAATTGGTTTGTAAGTTGTTTTCTGTTCTCGGGTGAATTCAATATTGCCATTGTAGCTGAGCCTTCATCTACATTTTCTCATGTAGACATTTCTTTAAGGATTACGGATGGCTTCAAAAACTATTGTTCAAGTGCAGTTAGGCAGACCTCCAAATTTACTGCAGATGAAGTCAGCATTGAGGCCTTTGTGCTAACCCTTAACCTGTTATAAGGTGCAGTCAGTGTTCTATATTGCATAAAATTGTATTATTTGGGGGAGACAGTGTTTTATTGCACAATAAGTTGCTCCAGTGACTTTTTTAATTGCATTTCATTAGCTATAAAGTGGTGTGAGACATCCAAACATGCTGGGTGAATACTCCTAGCGATGACATGCTTTACTGTAATGATTGCTCTAGTTAGAAGTCAAAGGGCTAATAATGAGTCAAATATCAGTTGGGGCAGCACAGTAGCTTTGAGGTTAACACAACTCTTTACCAGTACATGTGACTCCAGTTCAATTCCTGCCACTGCCTGTAAGTTCCCTGCGTGGGTTTCCTGTGTTTCCTCCCACATTCCAAACGTGCACTGGTTGATAGGTTATTTGGTCACTATAAGTTGTTCCATGATTAGACTAGGGTTAAATTGGGGAAGTGCTGGGCGGCGTGACTCGAATGTCCGGAAGGATCTACTCCGTACTCTGCCGATTAATAAATCGGTTGCTATAACACATATTATTAGTAACTCAAAACTTTTGCTTGGCCCTTCAAATTATTTCCAACACTATATTCCTACAGAGTTTTTTTTCATTGAATTTCCAGAATATGAATAGCTATGAAATAATTAAAAGTGATAACTTATAGGGAAGAGCACCTTGGAAGTGGGTTACTCATCAATTGTCTGAATAGGAACTGTGTATAGTCATATAGCAATGCTTAATTTTATTCTTAACCTATCTGATACTGCTCTCATTAGAGTTTGAATCATAGAAATTTACTCCAAGCCAAGCCATTAAACTGCCTGCTCCCATTAACCTGCACCGGCACCATAGCCCTCGATACCTCTACCATCCATGTACCTATCCAGACTTTTAAATGTTGAAATCAGCCTCACATCCACCACTTGCACTACCAACTCATTCCACACACTCGTGACCTAGTGAAGTAGTTTCTCCTCAAGTTCCCTTTAATGTAGGGAGATGTTGCTAAGGCATCAGACGAAGTTTAAAAGGAATCAAAAGGTTGGGTGTGGTGCAACAAAACTGAAAAGGGTGAGTACTGGACTGAAGGTGTATCTGATTGCACGCAGTATATGGAATAAGGTGGATGAACAGATTGGCAGGTATGACATAGTAGGCATCACTGAATAATGGCTAGAAGATTGTTGTAGCTGGGAGTCCAAGGATGCACATTTATCAAAAGGACAGGTAGGAAGGCAGAGAGAGTGGCATTGCACTGTTGGTTTAAAAAATGAAATCAAATCATTAGAGGTGTCATAGGGTTGAAAGGTGTTGAATCATTGTGGATAGAGCTAAGGAACTGCAAGCGTACAAACTCCCTGATGGGAGTTGTCTACAGGCTCCCAAACAGAGGCAAGGATGTTGTCTATAAATTACAACAGGAGATGGAAACTGCATGCCAAAAGGGCGATGTTACAGTAGTTATGGGGGGATTTCAATATGCAGTTCGAATGGGAATATCAGATTGGTGCTGGATTGCAGGAAGGGGAATTTCTAGAGTACCTACGAGGTGAATTTTTAGAGTTGCTCGTGGTTGAGCCCACTAGAGCATATATGTCAAACTCAAGGCCCGCGGGCCAAATCCGGCCCGCAGTGGAATTATCTTTGGCCCGCGAGATAATATCTAATTACTATTAAAGCTGGCCCCAGTAATCGAAGCGCCTATGGCGTATGATATGGCTAATGCTCAGTTTATTCAGGTACCAGGTTTTCAGGGTTTTTAGTGTTTATTCGGCAGTCTTCTTCATAAGAAACGGAATTTGTAAAGTGAAACACTTTGTAGTTATAGCAGAGACTGAGACACATGAGAGCAGGCTGAAAAAACGGAGGCAACAAAAGCTGCGTTCGCATGCGTCCGACTGATCCGGCCCGCATGAAGCTGCATTTTGCTCAATCCGGCCCGTGACCTAAAATGAGTTTGACACCCCTGCACTAGAGGGATGATCAGCTATTCTGGATTGTGCAGTGAATCAGAATTGATTTAGAGAGTGTAATGTAAAAGAACCCTTAGGGGAAAGTGATCTTAATATCGAATTCACCCTGAAATTTGGGAAGCTCAGGTCAGATGTATCAGTATTACAGTGGAGTAAAGGGAATTACAGAGGCGTGAGAAAGGAGTTGGTCGGAATTGATTGGAAAAGTACACTGGCAGGGTTGACAGCAGAGCAGCAATGGCTGGAATTTCTGGAAGCAATTTAGAAGGCACAGGATATGTACATCCCAAAGAGGAAGAAGCATTCTAAAGGAAAGATGACATGAGAAGTCAAGGCCAAAGAGAGGGTATATAGTAGAGAAAAGATTGGTGGGAAGTTTTTAAAAACCGACGGAAGGCAACTAAAAAAGTAATTAAGGCCAAGATGGAATATGCAAGTAAGCTAGCCAATAATAAGAGGATGCCAAAATGTCTTCAGAATCATAAAGTGTAAAAGAGATGAGACCACTGGAAAATGATGCTGGAGAGTTAGTAATGCAAGACAACAAAATAGCAGATAAATTAAGTAAGTATTTTGCATCACTCTTCATTGTGGAAGACATTTGCAGTATGGAGGAAGTTCCAAAGAGTCAGGGGTCAGAAGTGTGTGAAGTTACCATAACTAGAGAAGATTCTTGGGGAAACTGAAAGGTCTGGAGGTAAATGAGTCACCTGGACCAGGTGGTGTACACCCTCAGTTATGAAAGAAGTGGCTGAAGAGATCATGGTGGCATTAGTAATGATCGTTCAAGAATCAATTAATTCTGGAATGGTTCCAGAAGACTGGAAGATCGCAAATGTCACTCCATTCTTCAAGAAGGGAGAGGGGCAGAAGAAAGGAAAATATAAGCCAGTTAGTCTGACGTCAGTGATTGGAAAGATGATTATTAAGGGTGAGGTCTCATACCTAGAGGCACATGGTAAAACAGGCCGTGTTCAGCATAGTTTCCTTGGGAAAATCTTACCTGACAAATCTGTTTGAAATTCTTTGAAGAAGTAACAAGCAAAGTCAAAGGAGAATCGGTTGAGGTTGTGTACTTTGATTTTCAGAAAGCCTTTGACAAGGTGACACACATGAGGCTGTTTAACAAGCTACAAGCCTGTGGTATAACAGAAAAGATTCTAGCAGTGGTTGATTGACAGGAGGCAAAGAGTGGGTAAGGGAGCCTTTTCTGTCTGGCTGCCAGTGGCTAGTGGTGTTCCATAGGGGTCTGTGTTTACATTACATGTCAGTGATTTGGTTAGTGGAACCGATGGCTTTGTTGTGAAGTTTACAGGCGATATGAATATAGGAGGAGGGGTGGGTAATTGTGACGAAGTAGAGAGACTCTGATTAGGAGAATAGGCAAAGAAGTACTCTGATAAAAGAAATGAGGGTTGACTATTTTCTAAATGGAGAGAATATACTAAAAACTGAGGCGTAAAGGGACTTGAGTCCTTGTTCAGGATTCCCTAAAGCTAATGGTATGCTGGCTTTTATAACAAGAGGAATTGAGTATAGGAGTAAAGAGGTCCTTCTGCAGCTGTACAGGGCCCTGGTGAGACCCCACCTGGAGTATTGTGTGCAGTTTTGGTCTCCAAATTTGAGGAAGGACATTCTTGCTATTGAGGGAGTGCAGCGTAGGTTCACAAGGTTAATTCGCGGAATGGCGGGACTGTCATATGTTGGAAGATTGGAGCGACTGGGCTTGTGTACACTGGAATTTAGAAGGATGAGAGGGGATCTGATTGAAACATACAAGATTATTAAGGGATTGGACACGCTGGAGGCAGGAAGCATGTTCCCACTGATGGGTGAGTCCAGAACTAGAGGCCACAGTTTAAGAATAAGGGGTAGGCCATTTAGAACAGAGATGCGGAAAAACGTTTTCACCCAGAGAGTGGTGGATATGTGGAATGCTCTGCCCCAGAAGGCAGTGGAGGCCAAGTCTCTGGATGCATTCAAGAGAGAATTAGATAGAGCTCTTATAGATAGCGGGGTCAAGGGATATGGGGAGAAGGCAGGAACAGGGTACTGATTGTGTATGATCAGCCATGATCACAGTGAATGGCGGTGCTGGCTAGAAGGGCCAAATGGCCTACTCCTGCACCTACTGTCTATTGTCTGTAAGATTCATTTGCAAGTTGAGTCTGTGGTGAGGAAAGAAAATCAATGTTAGCATTCATTTCAAGAGGACTAGAATATAAAAGTAAGGATGGCATGTTGGAACTTTATAAAGCACCGCTGAGGCCTAATTTGAAGTCTGGTGAGCAGGTTTGGGCCCCTGTATTAGGGGAGAGGGTTCAGAGGTGGTTGACAGATGATTCCAAGATTGGCTGGCTTGTCATATGAAGAGCGCCTGATGGCTCTGGGTCTGTATTCACTAAAATTCAGAAGAATGGGGTGAATGGTGAAAGGCCTTGATTCGGAGAGGATGTTTCCTATGTCTAAGACCAGAGGGGACAGCCTTAGAATAAAGGGATATCCTTTTTTCACATAGGTGAGGAATTTCTTTAGCCAGAGTGGTGAAGATGCTGAATTCTTTGCCCGGGCACCTGCAAAGGCCATGTCTTTATGTATATTTAAGGCAGAGGTTGATAGATTCTTGATTGATCAGGGCATGAAGGGATATGGCGAGAAGGCAGGAGATTGAGGCTGAAAGGAAAATTGGATCAGGGATGATGAAATGGGGAAATCAATTGGATGGGCAAATGGCCTAATTCTGCTCATATATCTTGTGGTCTTGATCTTTTCACCTTTCACCCTTACCTACAACCTCTAATTATAGTCCTACTCAACTTCAGTGGGGGAAAAAATGTATAATACATATAATCCATTCTGATAAAATATACTTAGGATTAATGACAATTGTCTCTTTAATATAGAGGGAAAGTATCACAATTTTTTCGGGAACAACATACTAAGGAGATGACAGTGGGTCAGGCAGTATCTATAAGAGTGGAAATGAAAGTTGATTTGTGTGTTGCTCTAGATTTCCATCGACTGTGGTCTGTCCTGTCTTCCTAACAGTTTTCATTTGGTCTTTTTATATGCTGGTGAAAAGAAATGGGAATACTTAAGTAGCTTGTTAACTTATTCTATATTCTGAATTTAGCAGTGTAGAGTCTATTCTTTGTTAGTTTTGCCTTTATTTTCATTGCCCTCTTTTCTGAATCTCCATTTGTCTTTCCATTTTTTGTTGGAATTGTAGTTTGAAGGAAATGGTTCCCAGTCTGAAGCAATCTCCAGTTGTCAGGAGTGGGAAATGTGATCTACAGTTCCTAATTTTAACAATCAACATCTTGCTTCCCGTAAAACAATGCTTTATCTTTGTCATGACTTTATTATCCTGTTATGTTCTTACTTGTTAAGTAGATTGTTCAAATGCGCAGATTTTGATAAGTTTCTCTTTTGTTCTTATCCCATTCTTTGCTGAGATTGCTTTTTCTGATATCGTCTTATTATTTGTCTTCATCTGCTTGCCTTGACCTATTCATTCTGCTTCTCTTTCCTGTAATTTTCATCGAGTTCTTCATTGTTTAACAGAGAAACAGCAAACCTACAGCACAATACAGGCACTTCGGCCCACAATGCTGTGCTGAACATATACTTTAGAAATTACCTAGGGTTACCCATAGCCCTCTATTTTTCTAAGCTCCATGTACCTATCCAGGAGTCTCTTAAAAAACCCTATCATATCCATCTCCACCACTGTCGCCGGCAGCCTATTCCACACATTCACCGCTCTGTTTTTAAAACAAAAAACACAACCCAACATCTCCTCAGTACGTATTTCTAAGCACCTTAAAACTGCCCTCTTGTGTTAGCCATTTCAGCCCTGGGAAAAAGCCTCTGATTATCTACACGATCAGTGCCTCTCATCATCTTATAAATGTAATTATCCATCTTTCCTTTTTTTGTGTTGCCCTAAAACACAACTAAACTACAGATTTGAGTGCACAGTTATTTAAAATTAGTTGCATAGTTTTTATTTGCAGTGTGTATTTCTGGGGGAAATAGCATATTTACGTTTTTGAAGCATTTCAGTTTATTTTAGAACACAACCTGATAACTTGAGGCAATATTGCAACCAAAAGCCCAACTGACTCTCCTTATTTTGCACAATGTGGTATATGGATGGAAATATTCTCTCCTCTCAAAATAATGGTGTACACAGTGGCCATTTTATTAGATACACCTGTACACCTCGTTAATGCAAATATCTAATCAGCCAATCATGTGGCAGCAATTTGATACATGTAAGCATGCAGTCATGGTTAAGAGTTTCGGTTGTTTAGGCCAGCCAAACATCAGAATGAGGAAGAAATGTAATCCGACTGACTGACCATTGAATGATTGTTGGTGCAACTGGTTTGAGTATCTTGGAAGCTTCTAATCTCCTAGGATTTTCACACACTACAGTCTCGAGTTTACAGAGGATGGCGCAAAAAAAAAAGTCTCCTGAGTGGCAGTCTGTGGGTGAAAATGCCTTGTTAATGATGGTGGTCAGAGGAGAATGCCAGGCTGATTCAAGCTGACAGGAAGGGGACAGTAACTCAAGTACACAAATAACCACGTGTTACAACAGTGGTGTGCAGAAGAGCATCTCTGAATGCAATAGACAGTAGGTGCAGGAGTAGGCCATTTGGCCCTTCTAGCCAGCACCGCCATTCACTGTGATCATGGCTGATCATACACAATCAGTACCCTGTTCCTGCCCTCTCCCCATATCCCTTGACCCCGCTATCTATAAGAGCTCTATCTAACTCTCTCTTGAATGCATCCAGAGACTTGGCCTCCACTGCCTTCTGGGGCAGAGCATTCCACATATCCACCACCCTCTGGGTGAAAAAGTTTTTCCACATCTCTGTTCTAAATGGCCTACCCCTTATTCTTAAACTGTGGCCTCTAGTTCTGGACTCACCCATCAGCGGGAACATGCTTCCTGCCTCCAGCGTGTCCAATCCCTTAATAATCTTATATGTTTCAATCAGATCCCCTCTCATCCTTCTAAATTCCAGTGTATACAAGCCCAGTCGCTCCAATCTTTCAACATATGACAGTCCCGCCATTCCGCGAATTAACCTAGTGAACCTACGCTGCACTCCCTCAATAGCAAGAATGTCCTTCCTCAAATTTGGAGACCAAAACTGCACACAATACTCCAGGTGGGGTCTCACCAGGGCCCTGTACAGCTGCAGAAGGACCTCTTTACTCCTATACTCATTTTCTCTTGTTAAAAAGGCCAGCATGCCATCAGCTTTCTTCACTGCCTGCTGTACCTGCATGCTTGCTTTCATTGACTGATGTACAAGAACACCTAGATCTCGTTGTACTTCCCCTTTTCCTAACTTGACTCCATTTAGATAGATAGATAGATACTTTATTCATCCCCATGGGGAAATTCAACTTTTTTCCAATGTCCCATACACTTGTTGTAGCAAAACTAATTACATACAATACTTAACTCAGTAAAAAATATGATATGCATCTAAATCACTATCTCAAAAAGCATTAATAATAGCTTTTAAAAAGTTCTTAAGTCCTGGTGGTAGAATTGTAAAGCCTAATGGCATTGGGGTGTATTGACCTCTTCATCCTGTCTGAGGAGCATTGCATCGATAGTAACCTGTTGCTGAAACTGCTTCTCTGTCTCTGGATGGTGCTATGTAGAGGATGTTCAGAGTTATCCATAATTGACCGTAGCCTACTCAGTGCCCTTCGCTCAGCTACCGATGTTAAACTCTCCAGTACTTTGCCCACGACAGAGCCCGCCTTCCTTACCAGCTTATTAAGACGTGAGGCGTCCCTCTTCTTAATGCTTCCTCCCCAACACGCCACCACAAAGAAGAGGGCGCTCTCCACAACTGACCTATAGAACATCTTCAGCATCTCACTACAGACATTGAATGACGCCAACCTTCTTAGGAAGTACATTCGACTCTGTGCCTTCCTGCACAAGGCATCTGTGTTGGCAGTCCAGTCTAGCTTCTCGTCTAACTGTACTCCCAGATACTTGTAGGTCTTAACCTGCTCCACACATTCTCCATTAATGATCACTGGCTCCATATGAGGCCTAGATCTCCTAAAGTCCACCACCATCTCCTTGGTCTTGGTGATATTGAGACGCAGGTAGTTTGAGTTGCACCATATCACAAAGTCCTGTATCAGTTTCCTATACTCCTCCTCCTGTCCATTCCTGCCTTCCTGTTCTTGCCACCAAAGTGGATAACCTCACATTTATCCACATTAAACTGCATCTGCCATACACTTGCCCACTCACCCAACCTGTCCAAGTCACCCTGCATTCTCATAACATCCTCCTGACATTTCACACTGCCACCCAGCTTTGTGTCATCGGCAAATTTGCTAATGTTACTTTTAATCCCATCATCTAAATCATTATGTATATTGTAAACAGCTGCGGTCCCAGCACCGAACCTTGCGGTACCCCACTGGTCACAGCCTGCCATTCCGAAAGGGACCCGTTAATCACTACTCTTTGTTTCCTGTCAGCTAGCCAATTTTCAATCCATGTCAGTACTCTGCCCCAATACCATGTGCCCTAATTTTGCCCACTAATCTCCCATGTGGGACTTTATCAAAAGCTTTCTGGAGGTCCAGGTACACTACATCCACTGGCTTTCCATGTCCATTTTCATAGTTACATCCTCAAAAAAACTCCAGAAGATTAGTCAAGCATGATTTTCCCTTCATAAATCCATGCTGACTCGGACTGATCCTTCTACTGCTATCCAACACACGGCATCTTGAGTGGATAAATGTGTGGACTATTTTCTAAATAGGGAGAAAATCCAGGAATTTGAGATGAAGAGGGACTTGAGAGTCCTTGTGCAGAACACCCTGAAGGTTAACTTGCAGGTTGAGTCGGTAGTGAAGAACAAGGATGTGATGCTGAGGCTTTATAAGGCACTGGTGAGGCCTCACCTTGAGTATTATGAACAGTTTTGGCCCCTCACCTTAGAAAATATGTGCTGGCATTGGGGAGGGTCCAGAGGAGGTTCACAAGGATTTTTCCAGGATTTAAAGGGTTATCATATAAAGATGCTTTGATTTCTCTGTGTCTGTACTCGCTGGAATTCAGAAGAATGAGGGGGGATCTCAGTGAAAGCTTTTGAATGTTGACGGAGTAGATGTGGAAAGGATGTTTCCCATGGTGGGAGAGTCTAGGACAAGAGGGCATAGCCTCAGGAGAGGGGCATCCTTTCAAAACAGATGCAAAGAAATTCCTTCAGTCTCAGGGTGGTGAATTTGTGGAATTTGTTGCCACGTGCAGCTGTGGAGGCCAGGTTGTTGGGTGTATTTAAGGCAGAGAGTGATATGTTCTTGATTGGACATGGCATCAAAGGTTACGGGGAGAAGGCTGGGAACTTGGCTTGAGGAGGAGGTTTAAAAAGAAGGATCAGCCATGATTGAATGGCAGTGCAGACTCAATGGACCAGATGGCTTAATTCTGCTCCCATGTCTTATGGATAGGCTGCAGCAGCAGAAGTTGACCACACTGGGTTCCAAGGTGTGCCTAATAATGTAGCCACTGACAGTTTCTGTCATATTTAGGCTAAAAGTAATTTTTGCAGCAGTTCTTTCACTTATTTTGACTGTCTTCTGGCTCATTTCAGATTAAATCACAGCCTCTATTTTTCCAATGGAACTGATTAAATTATAAATAACGAATTCTTCTGCTTCAGAAGCTGAGATAAATCTCACTGGATGTTCTGAGATTCAAGCGAATTCCTGTTCCATCTAAAATGTATGCAGCTTCTTTGCAATTGTATTTTCAGTGGTTCAGTAATCAGATTTGCTTTTGAAAGGGCCTAAGATGAGAAATACTCTTATACTTATAATAATTTTGTGACTTGTGCTTAAATGGTGCTTTAAGTTTAGTGGACAGTGAAATTCACCTATTGTAAATTTGCTGCTATAAGTTGGTCACCCCTAATTATCCACGTAGCTGGTAGTGTAAGCTCATGGCTCCAGCAACCTGAGTTTAAATTCTGACCAAGAGTTTGTTTTCCCTGCAATTACATAGATTCGCTCAGGGTGCTCCAGTTTCCTCTCAGATTTCAAAGACCATCTGAAAATTAAAATGCACTGTATCAAATGATATTTTTAAACAAGCTGTTGCGTGTCCTTAGAACATTCTAACATTTTCCCTACTCCAGAAATAGGACCAACTGGTCTGTGATTCTTTTTTCTCTCTCTTGAATATGTAGTTGTATTTGCAACCTTGTAAAAACTGGGAACTTGGTTAAATTAATGGAATTTTGGAAGGTCATAGACAGTACCTTTAGCCCCTGGAATCCTGGAGATAATTATAGCTTTTGGTTTTGTTATTTCAATTCTAATAGTTTTTGAGTTCTTTGATCTACTGTCCTCCATTATTTCCTGTCTTGAGACGACCAAACAAATCTTTTATTTAACTATCAATCTGAGTGCCTCATATTAACTCTTTTCCTTTTGACAAATTGTTTTTAATCCCCAACTACATAGCTAGATGTAGCTTCTCAATCTAAACCTCATGGTTCATAATTATCTTTAAATTTAAGAACCTAATTTCAAATTGAACTGTTTCACTTTGTTTTCTGTAAAATTCTATTGTATAATGATTGCTCTTCCCTCTAGACTAGTGGTCACCAACCTTTTTAAGCCCAAGATTCCCCTACCTCGGTCTTAGTGAAAGGCAAGATCGACCCTAAATCAGTTAATCACACACATGCGCACCGGGCAGAAAAAACCAGAAGTAAAACCCCGCAACCCGAAAGTAGAAAAAATGTATGTACATCAGAGGTCACCACCCTTTTTTTGCACCATGGACCGGTTTAATATTGACAATATTCTTGTGGACAGGCCGGCGGCGGGGGTGGGGAGGAGAGGTGGTGTTAAACACAACTGGAATACAGCAATACTGGAAGCAGATTCCGTATGTCCAGTCTATTTCGCAATTTACGTGGCTCGTGGCTCTCAGCACTTAGCTTCTGTCCCACTTGCTCACGTTTTTTCTGCTGAAAAAATTCAGTGGGTTTGTCTTTAAGTGTAGGGTGCTTTGGACTCAAGGTACCGAAGCAGTTTTGAGGGCTTCATTGCCTCATTAGACAGCCTCCCGCCTACCCGCTGCCAGACGCCTTGGCCAGGTGCGGCTGGTCGTGGGTGGGGTGAGAGGACAAGGTAAGGGCCGGAGGTCCCCATGCCGGGGCCGCGGCGGTCGCAGTCCGGAGAGACCGACTGAGCGAGGAGGGCACAGGGCATCCCCCCCCCATAGGTAGGTAGGATTTATCGTCTGACAAAGGTTTGGCACGAGGGATGGCTTTCAGTAGATCGCAGCAAGGTAGCTGCTCTGCTACCTGAGCCTGAAATAAGTCGTCTGCGAATATTTTAGCACCGGGTTCCCCACGAACATTCGGTGTGCTAAACCGGTTTAGAGGCGGCACCCATCTGTCCGTGCTCCAGGCCTGTAGCAACGGCACTTCTCGTTGGCTGCGCGAGGTGGCCAGTTACCCTAGGGCAGGGGTGTCAAACTCATTTTAGGTCACGGGCCGGATTGAGCAAAATGCAGCTTCATGCGGGCCGGATCAGTCGGACGCGTGCGAACGCAGCTTTCGTTGCCTCCGTTTTTTCAGCCTGCTCGCATGTGTCTCAGTCTCTGCTATAACTACAAAGTGTTTCACTTTACAAATTCCGTTTCTTATGAAGAAGACTGCCGAATAAACACTAAAAACCCTGAAAACCGGGTACCTGAATAAACTCAGCATTAGCCATATCATACGCCATAGGCGCTTCGATTACTGGGGCCAGCTTTAATAGTAATTAGATATTATCTCGCGGGCCAAAGATAATTCCACCGCTGGCCTTGAGTTTGACATATATGCCCTAGGCCAACCAGTGATCCCTGGCACGAGGGTGTAACTGCGTTTAGCGACTGATGACCTCACATGTGTTCAAGTTCAACAGTGGGCGTGACAGGGAATGAGGAAAGGTACAGCTGACTCGTATCGTTTCATATCGCCAAATCAAGCCGTTTCCTCGTGGCCCGGTGGTTGGGGACCACTGAAGTACACTGTGTAGTGCGTGGCGGGGGAGCTACACACATGTGCACTGGGCAGAAAGAACAGAACTAACACCCCGCAACCTGGAAACAATCTCTCAACAGTATTTGTGTATTTTTCATTTTTTTCCAGGATAGACAATAGACAGTAGGTGCAGGAGTAGGCCATTCGGCCCTTCTAGCCAGCACCGCCATTCACTGTGATCATGGCTGATCATACACAATCAGTAACCTGTTCCTGCCCTCTCCCCATATCCCTTGACCCCGCTATCTATAAGAGCTCTATCTAATTCTCTCTTGAATGCATCCAGAGACTTGGCCTCTACTGCCTTCTGGGGCAGAGCATTCCACATATCCACCACTCCCTGGGTGAAAACGTTTTTCCGCATCTCTGTTCTAAATGGCCTACCCCTTATTCTTAAACTGTGGCCTCTAGTTCTGGACTCACCCATCAGTGGGAACATGCTTCCTGCCTCCAGCGTGTCCAATCCCTTAATAATCTTATATGTTTCAATCAGATCCCCTCTCATCCTTCTAAATTCCAGTGTATACAAGCCCAGTCGCTCCAATCTTTCAACATATGACAGTCCCGCCATTCCGCGAATTAACCTAGTGAACCTACGCTGCACTCCCTCAATAGCAAGAATGTCCTTCCTCAAATTTGGAGACCAAGACTGCACACAATACCCCAGGTGGGGTCTCACCAGGGCCCTGTACAGCTGCAGAAGGACCTCTTTACTCCTATACTCAATTCCTCTTGTTAAAAAGGCCAGCATGCCATTAGCTTTCTTCACTGCCTGCTGTACCTGCATGCTTGCTTTCATTGACTGATGTACAAGAACACCTAGATCTCGTTGTACTTCCCCTTTTCCTAACTTGACTCCATTTAGATAGTAATCTGCCTTCCTGTTCTTGCCACCAAAGTGGATAACCTCACATTTATCCACATTAAACTGCATCTGCTGTACATTTGCCCACTCACCCAACCTGTCCAAGTCACCCTGCATTCTCATAACATCCTCCTGACATTTCACATTGCCACCCAGCTTTGTGTCATCGGCAAATTTGCTAATGTTACTTTTAATCCCTTCATCTAAATCAATAATGTATATTGTAAACAGCTGCGGTCCCAGCACCAAACCTTGCGGTACCCCACTGGTCACAGCCTGCCATTCCGAAAGGGACCCATTAATCGCTACTCATTTGTCAGCCAGCCAATTTTCAATCCATGTCAGTACTCTGCCCCCAATACCATGTGCCCTCATTTTGCCCACTAATATGTGGGACTTTATCAAAAGCTTTCTGGAAGTCCAGGTACACTACATCCACTGGCTCTCCCTTGTCCATTTTCATAGTTACATCCTCAAAAAACTCCAGAAGATTAGTCAAGCACGATTTTCCCTTCATAATTCCATGCTGACTCGGACTGATCCTTCTACTGCTATCCAAATGTGTCGTAATTTCCTCTTTTATAATTGACTCCAGCATCTTTCCCACCACTGACGTCAGGCTAACCGGTCTATAATTCCCTGTTTTCTCTCTCCCTCCTTTCTTGAAAAGTGGGACAACATTAGCCACCCTCCAATCAGCAGGAACTGTTCCTGAATCTATAGAACATTGGAAAATGATTACCAATGCGTCCACGATTTCTAGAGCCACCTCTTTAAGTACCCTGGGATGCAGACCATCAGGTCCCGGAGACTTATCAGCCTTAAGACTCAACAGTCTATCCAACACCGTTTCTTGCCTAATATAAATTTCCTTCAGTTCATCCTTTACCCTAGTTCCTTTGGCCACTATTACATCTGGGAGATTGTTTGTGTCTTCCCTAGTGAAGACAGATCCAAAGAACCTGTTCAACTCGTCTGCCATTTCCTTGTGCCCCATAATAAATTCACCTGTTTCTGTCTTCAATGGCCCAATTTTGGTCTTAACTATTTTTTTGCTATTCACATACCTAAAGAAGCTTTTACTATCCTCCTTTATATACTTGGCTAGTTTACCTTCGTACCTCATTTTTTCTTGGCGTATTGCCTTTTTTGTTATCTTCTGTTGCTCTTTAAAAGCTTCCCAGTCCTCCGATTTCCCACTCATCTTTGCTATGTTATACTTCTCTTTTATTTTTATACTGCCCTTTACTTCCCTTGTCAGCCACGGCCACCCCTTACTCCCCTTAGGATCTTTCTTCCTCTTTGGAATGAACCGATCCTGCACCTTCTGCATTATTCCCAGAAATACCTGCCATTGTTGTTCCACTGTCTTCCCTGCTCGGGTATTGTTCCATTGAACTTTGGCCAGCTCCTCCCTCATCGCTCCATAGTTCCCTTTGTTCAACTGTAATACTGACACATCTGATTTTCCCTTCTTCTCAAATTGTAGGTTAAAACATATCATATTATGGTCACTACCTCCTAATGGTTCCTTTACCTCGAGGTCCCTGATCAAATCTGGTTCATTGCACAACACTAAATCTAGAATTGCCTTCTCCCTGGTAGGCTCCAATACAAGCTGTTCTAAGAATCCATCTCGGAGGCACTCCACAAACTCCCTTTCTTGGGGTCCAGTACCATTCTGATTCTCCCAGTCTACCTGCATGTTGAAATCCCCCATGACAACTGTATCATTACCTTTGCGACATGTCAATTTTAACTCTTCATTCAACTTACACCCAACATCCAGACTGCTGTTTGGGGGCCTGTAGATAACTCCCATTAGGGTCTTTCTACCCTTAGAATTTCTCAGTTCTGTCCATACTGACTCTATATCCCCTGATTCTATGTCCCCCCTCGCAAGGGACTGAATATCATTCCTCACCAACAGAGCCACCCCACCCCCTCTGCCATTCAGTCTGTCCTTTCGTTAAGATGTATACCCTTGAATATTCATTTCCCAGACCCTGTCCGCTTGAAGCCATGTCTCTGTTATTCCCACAACATCGTACTTGCCAATTTCGAACTGAGCCTCAAGCTCATCTACTTTATTCCTTATACTTTGTGCATTCATATATAATACTTTTAATTTGTTACTCCCCTCTCCTTTCATATCAATTCCTATTTCACTTGGCCATACTGTATGATCTCTTCTTGAGCTTTCTACTCCATTGATTCTGTTGTCCTTTTTAACTTTTCTTATTTTCACTTTCCCTTTAACTCCATCCTTATATTTCCAGTTCATCCCCTAAATGATTATCTCCAAGTGGCACTGACTTCAACAATCGTGAAGTCAAACCGGTCAAGTGATGATGCCATAGCCTCGGCACTCCACTCCATTCTGTCCCTACTAGAAAACTATGCCTCAGAGGCTGGTGGGGAATCTGACCTTGTTGGGACTCAACAATCCTCTCTGTAACTGGATCTTGGACTTCTTGACGGAAAGAGCCCAGTCCATCCGAGTTGACAGCAATTATTCAAGCTTCGTTGTGTTGAGCACTGGTACTCAGGCAGCTGCTGTTCACACTGCTGGCTTGCGACTGCACTGCCAAATTCAGCTCAAACCGCACCAAGTTCACTGATGATACAACAGTGATGAGTCAGCATACAGAGAGAAGCTGAAGACTTTTAGATGGTATGAAACAACAACCTGAATCTCAATGTGAACAAGACAAATGATTGCGAACTTCAGGAACTCACAGGTCAACCACTCCCCATTGCACGTCGATGGCTCTGCCGTGGAGAGAGCGAAGTGCACAAGGTTCCTTGGTATGCACATAATGGATGATCTAACCTGACCCAGAACACCTCGTTAGTCAAGACGACACGGCAGTATCTACACTTTGAGGAGATTGAGGCATGTAAGGCTCTCTGTCCCAGTCTAACAATTTTCTACAGAAGCACTATTGTGAGTCCTGCCTGGCTACATCATTGTATGGTACAGAAGCTGCAAGGCATTGGACCGTAAGATCCTTCAGAGAAAAGTGCTGAGAGGATGACTGGGGTTTCCCTCCCTCTCCCTTCTCACCCCCAACCAATTTGTGACATTTACCGGGAGCATTGTATACAAGGCCATGAAGCATTGAGGATCTCTACCACCCATCCCACAATCTTTGTTCTGCTACTGTTAGAAAGGAATAGGACTGCCTGACTGGGTAACAGTTTCTTCCCTCAGGCTGAGAGACTAATGAATACCCTGCCACCACCAAGGTTTCATCTCTTGGTCAGCAAACTGCTTACTATTTATCTGTGCTGTGCTTTACAAATACATTTTGAATTATATTTTAACTTATAGTGTAATTTGATTCATATGCTGTTACGTGTATAAACACAAACTTGAAATACATTATGCATATTTTTATTGTAAGACCTATGACCAAATTGAAATTTACTACTTGTCCTCTTGACCTCAATAAGCATGTCATCAGAGTTGCTGCTGATAAGGCTGCCATTAGGTACTGTGTATTGTGATTTGACTTCATAAGCCTGGCATCATGAATGTATTTTAAGGACGTGAAAGAACAAAGCTCTTTTTGCAAGTCTACATTCCAAGTAAAGTGCACAAGTGTGAAAATCTGAAACATCCAAATTTGCATCAATTTATACTTTTAATTTACCTTGGTTTAACCCCCCCCCATTTTAAATTCTTTAAAAATAAAAATGTTTAATAATTCAGTTGAGTTTCTGTAGTTCCCAAGCACTTCCTTAAAAAAAAAGTGGTCTCATAAAATAAGCTCCCAGTGTATGGTCTGAGACGTTATTTAAGGTTAATTGAAGTTACTTAATTTTGCAGGTTTTGAGATTACTATTGAACACCCTCATACTGATGTGGTGAAATGTACCCAGTTAGTGAGAGGTAAGTTTTTCATGTAATATAGCAGTAATAATTATCCAGATCTTCATTTGTGTCCAGTAAGATGCCTATTAGATGTTGGCTATACCTGCAGAATGTAGTGAGTGGTGCCTAAATTATATTTAAAAATATTTGTCCTTATTTTTTCATTCAACTAATTCTGCTTTATTTTCATTACAGCAAGCAAGGATTTGGCACAGACATCCTATTTCATGGCTACCAACAGGTTGTTATCCTGACCCTCTTTGTTGCACAGTTTCAGGCACACTATTGCTTCCCTTACTGCAGGGCCCCCTTATCAGTGTCCCAAGCCCTTGTTGCGACAGAGAAAAGTCCCTTCATCTATAGTGATGGTGCATCTCTGTTTGCAGTGCGGTGTACTGTACAAGGGTGTTTTGGACACTTAAGGGGTTAAATGCACAATGAGAAGTGTAGTGGTGCTCTCTGATTACATTAATTCAATTCTGAGTGCATAACTCTAAAAATTGGTAGCCTGAATAGCAACTAAAGATTGCAAAGAGATAAACTTAACCTAGAATTCACAAGCATTCATGGTAAGTATAAAAGCATTTAACATTTTTACACTTCTCGTTGAATTGCAGAATTTAAATTTTCCATAATTGACAATTTCTAACAATATTTTAATGTTTTCAGATTAAAGCTTTACAATTCATTTAATGAACTGCAAGTTGTTGGGTTGTACTTCCAGTTTCAGTGGAAATTATTCAGTGACCCCTAAAGTTAACTGGAGGTAATAAAAACATCATTGTTGGAGGGACTACCATTGCCAAATTACCATTGCCAAACTTTGTTGTTATTTGGCAAAAATAAAGTTCAAAATAACTGAAAGAAGGTGGTATTACATTGAAGTTTTACTTAAAAGGCCATGTGCACTCCACAAGAAGGTAAATGATTGCTGTTATTTTCCGAAATCAGGTTGCAGAGCATGTGGGTTACACGTGATTAAAAGTTGCATCTCAAACTAATGACTAAACTTACTAAAATTATTTCAGTCATTCTGCAAAATAATATCAAGTAGTAGAAATCGGTTGGCTAGGCAAAAATGTGGCTAGGATCACTTATTAAATATTTTGATTTCTTTAAAACCAAGGATTTTACCTTGCAAACTTTCTGAAAACTATCTGGAAAAGAACACGGGTAGTAGCTTGATGTGAATTTTTCATTATGCCATTATATAATGGCATATGTACTGCCTCCATTTATGGACATGTCTACTGAAAACATGTTCTTCAGTGCTGTATTAGAGTAGCCCTATTATCAGCTTTGTACTGGAAGTGTGACCCACCTTCTGCAGATATTCATGTATGTATTTTTATTTGGCAATTAAAAAGCCTTTCTTTTTGTCTCTTGTATTTTTTCCATGATCCATCAATCGTCAATGTTCTCCACTTCAGTTTGCACCTGACAACATTTTGCTTGCAGTACAAACCTACAGTGATTGCATGCGTGTGTATTCATCTGGCTTGCAAGTGGTCCAACTGGGAGATACCTGTATCTACAGATGGCAAGCACTGGTGGGAATATGTGGATCCATCAGTGACTCTGGAATTACTTGATGGTTAGTTGTAAATTGAAGGAATTTTGAAGAATTTATTTAGTACCATACATTTTTGTAATGAGACAACATAGCAATTGAACATTTTTGTTTTGTGTTTTCAAAAAATATGCTGAACTGTCATCACTCACTCTTGTTAATACACATTGCCTAAGTCTCCCTTGACTACATTAAGCATCAATGGTTTTGACAGGGAATCTGTATTCTCTAACTTAGTAAAATGTAAAAATAAAACTCTTGTATGCCTAAATTCCATGGAGAAAGAATAAAATATTAAAAATAACTTAAACCACTATTTGAAGTAATTGTCCACATCTCAATTGATGGTATATGGCATGCAGCTATTTTAACTTTTTTCCCTAAAAAATTATGCACATTTGCTTAGTAATTATTGACACACTTCAAATGGAAAAGGTTTTAAACTCTTCCCAAAAATTCTTCCAGTTCTGTTGATGGTGTTATGTTCTACTTTTTAAAAGATACTTGTTTCTAAAAGATACTAATGGCATATTTAAATGGTCTCCTATTAGCTATTTAATTGGAAATTTAAGATTCTAAATGTCAGTTGCAAAACTTGTACAAAGAAACCTTCCCTGGGAAAACTTAAAACGTGATTGTGGTACCTTGTATTAGATGTTGTCAGGTTTTCATTTAAAACCATTATTTTGATTTTTGTTTGCAGAATTAACGCACGAATTTCTGCAAATACTAGAGAAAACTCCAAGCAGATTGAAAAGGATACGAAACTGGCGGGTAAAGCATATTTTAGATTAACAACACTTGGGAGTCTCATTTCTTCTATTATTGTAAAGACTAGCTTCCATTTTGATTTTTTTCTTCCTTTATAGGCTAATCAGGCTGCAAAGAAGCCAAAAGTAGATGGTCAAATAGCTGATAGTGTTCTTCCTGGATCATCTGGGCCTCCTGAATCTACATGTTCTGTTGGTGGTGATCCTTCTACAAGCGCAAGCTTTCCTAAATCAAATTCCACAACTGCTCTACCTACATCATTGAACTCTGGTATTTCAATCCCAGTGCATGTCCCTGAAATGATGGCTACTACATCATTCAGTTCTACCTCCCAACAAGATTGGCCTCAGCATACACACCAGCATCTGGAACAGGCTCATTCTCATAAACAAGATTTGCCATCATCCCTTCACAAAAATGACATGATCTGCATGCAGCAGTCAACTTCTGGACAGTTATCTCAAAGCCATCATCGATCAGACAAGGGATCAGGACATTCATCTAGTAAGCATGAACATCTTAAATCTGGTAATGGCAAACATCATGGTTTCCCTCTTCCGAATGTACCAGCTCCTCAGAAGTTAGCTTTGGACAGATATAGAGAGAAATTTGCTGCAGAGCTTGCAGTGCAAAAACGCAAACTAGAAACACTGGAATCTGATGTGAAAGAACACTATGCCTCTGCTGCTCAAGCTATGGTAGAACAACAAAAAAGGCGTGTGCCAGCGCAGCAGCAAATTCAACATAATAGCAATGCTGTGACTTCTCCAATTAAAATGAAAATACCGATTTCCACAGAAAAATCAGAGAGGCATATGGCAGATAAAAAGGATAAAGGGTTACTTAAATTACGTATTCCGATCCCACCCACAGAAAAGACTAAGGATGAACTAAAGATGAAAATTAAAGTTCCTTCCTCTGAAAGGCACAGCTCCTCAGATGAGGGCAGTGGTAAGAGCAAGCACACAAGTCCACATGCAGGGAAGGAGCACAAGGAGAAACGCAAGGACCATTCTTCTCATCATCATCACCACAGTAGCAGCCACAAACATTCGCATAGCAGCAGTACTGGGAGTAGTAGGCACGGTACCGAAGGGTCGAAAGGTGGAACTCTGCGTAGTCCCGTAGGTCTGAGCGGTGATGGCAGTTCCACTGGCTCCAGCTCTTCACGCAAGAGGGCGCACGCCAGTGATGCTTCTCACAACCACCATCCCAAAATGAGCAAAACCTCCAAGACTGCAGGTACTTCATCTAGCTCTTCTTCCTCTTCCTCTTCTTCTTCCTCCTCTGTGAAGCAGTATATGTACCCTTGCAACTTAATTCTTAACCTTCCCTCCTCCCCTCCTCCCACTGTCACATACCAGGTGGGCTATGGACAACTCAGCACCCTCATGAAACTGGATAGGAAACCCTCCGAGGCCAACGGTCACAACGCCAATCCAGAATACAATGCAAACACCCAGCACAAGGACTACAAAGATACTTACGATATGCTGGAGTCACTCTTAAGTGCCCAAGGAGTGAACATGTAGCCGTAACTCACAGCCTTTGAAGCTGGAATTCTGCTTCTTTATCCAGCTGTGACATGTGTCATTGTCGCCACTGCTTCCGTCAGATCTGAGCATTGCTTCCCCATTCTCCACTTTCAAAAGGAGATTAGCGTAAGCATAATCAGAGGTGAATGTTGAAAGGGTTGTGCTCTACCCATAGTATTATCATTACAAATACTATAACTTCTAGCATGAAATGTGCTATTTAATTTTGCCGATATTTCAGCAATTGAAAATTAAAGATGGCAGACTGCTGCTTGTGAAGGTTTAATGCCTAGTGTGTTATGCACACCAATAATGTGGCAACTTGTTGGTTTTGAAATTGACAAAGCCCTTGTTCATATTGCCACATATTTCAACGGAGTGCAATTTTTGTCCTTTTATTGTATGGTGATTTTTTTTTTGCATGTTTCTAGGACAAAAGGGATGTAAAATGAACATTAGAGACAACTGTATTAGTTTACCAGAAAGTGGAGAAAAATGTACATACATTTTTGTATGTTTAGATGTACTATGAATACTCAGGTTTGGAGCTGCTTGTAAGTATAAAAAGTTTTTAAAAAAAAAAAGAGAGGTTTACATATGACTGACTTTGCTATAAAGTGCATTTAACAATTTCATGGCTTGTTGAAGTAATTTACCAGACACAGTGCTGTTTCTTGAATACATGGAGTTATTAATGTAACATTTAAAGATATTGTCAAGGCTCATGTGGGAGAGAAGTTAAGCCACGTGTGTAATAGCTGTATTTTTTTTAGGTTAGCTCTTCTATAAATATTACTTTAAATACATCTTAATAATCTACAGGGATCAAAGTGTCAATCGGCATCTTAACTTTCCAGCTTCTGTATATTTGGATTATAAATTAAAAGCAGCAAGTTACTGTTAATGGGAATTTTTTTTCTTTCAGGCATATATAGGTTTGCAGTCAACCACACAAGTAAGCATCTTAAAAAGATAATTGTCTGACCTTTATAGCCATTATAAATAAAGTAATCCAGTTGAAAAATGTACATCACAATTACATTGTAACCAAAAAATGTTAATTATTTTGTCTGTTTGATATGCAGGAAATTACAAGGATAACATGCAAGATGGTGTTTCTGATGATTGAACAGTGGTTTAGGTCTTAAATGTTAGGGACTAAAGTACTCTTCAAGACATTCTAATGTGAAATAATTGCTGTAATTGGTCAGATATTACCTTTTTAACATTGAATACAACTAAGAATTTTTCATCAATAAATGTGGTAGTTATTCACATTGTTTCTTGTAGTTTTTCTTTGGTCTGGCTTGTAAAGGATCTGTGTCACACCATTCAAATAATGGAACCTATAGAAATTAGAGAAGTGTTCTCAGAATAGTGAAGTGGTTAACAGAATAGTGGATTTTTTTTACTTAAAAACATTGTGATTTTTCTAGCAAAATTTTATACAGATTAGAATGCCTTTTGTTCTTCTGTATCCAGGCCATTTTGAATGTTTGAACTGTGGATCTGCTTATTTTGAGTAGTGTGGGTGCCACATTCCCCTCTCGGGTATGGGGAAGCACTTTTAAAACTATTTAGATCTTTCATTGAGATCTGTGGCCCACTGCATACTACCACAATGAAATTAAGCGTAAATGAACTAAGTACTTCTAAAAAGTCGACTTTCATTGATATCTGTGATTTTGTATTTTTTTTGCATCAGTATATTGGAGCTTTGTACTGAAGCACCATTTTCCCCTTTCAAGTTGCTTTGCTATATAGCTTGATATGCAACAGACATCCAAGCAATAATTGATACAAAGATTCTCTTGTAATTTCACAACCATGTTGCGCTACTTTTCCCTGACAGGCGCTAAGGATTTAGCCTGTCTTGGTATTATATATAAAGATAGTTATATAATGTATTAAATATAAAAACAGACAAATGTAATGCAAAACTTTTGCTGTCTTCAAATTAAATAATATTTGAACATTTTAATTGTTTTACAGTTATATCTTCATGACTCTATTCAGTTTGTCAACCAAGTTTGCACTTGCATTTAAATGTTCACATGATATTTTAACCTTGGATTTACCTATTAGGTGTCTCTAATGCTGTCTAGTGTTAAAACTTAGTCTTGACACTTTTTTAGATCTTCATGTGAAAGAAAAACTCCCCAAAGATGACCATAGTCTGACAAGGAGCTGATACCTCTCTCAATACCTTTCTGCTTAAGTATTGATGAGTCAATTGTTAAGCACCAAACTCCAATAAAATAATCATCGTGAGATGTTTGTCAAGTTCTGTGAGAGCTATTTGCATATATTATATATTACTTGCATATAATAGTCTGCAAGTAATTACAGCTTCCATTTAGGCTGCTGCTTATATTATTCTAAGTTTTGTTTTTAACTTTGCATTGCAAAAAAAAAATCCAGTACAGAGTCCTACTTATTGGTTCCTGGTGTTACATTGCACTCAATTTCTACTTTATTCATTTTAAATCAAAACCACCACTTACACCTACGTTGTCAATGCAGAATCTTCCGAAGATGATTTGCTCAATCAAGGAATTAGTGGTTATTGATTATAAGACAATCAGATATAAGAACAGAATTAGGCCAGTCAGCCTGTTTATTATCCCTCTTAACCCCATTCTGCTTTCACCCCATAACCCTTAAATCCCTGATTAATCAAGAACCTTAAGTATACCTAATGCACAGCCATCTGTGGAACAATTAACCAATCTCTGGCTAATGAAATTCCTCATCTTTGTTCCAAATGGACATCCTTCAGTTCTGGGGCTGTGCTCTTTTGGTCCTAGAAGAATGGAACTCTAGTCCATTATTTTGTAGCTATCAGATGTTGCAGTTTTATTTATTACTGCAAAATACAAGCACTTTCTAAATGATCTAAAGTGGTTTATAGTAAGTGTTTGTTCTTGGGCAAATATCATTTGCCAACTCTAGAATCTTTCAGCATCCTTAACTTTTATTCACCATTTTTACAATAATCTTATTCAGTCTGACTATAGTGTTGCAGTAGTAGGTGATTATTTTCCTGAGTGAATGTTTTTATTCACAAATGAAGTGTCTAGATTTCAGGCTAAATAATTTTATCTGTATGGATCACAAGTGTTGAACCAACTGCAGGGAAAACTGATTTTTTAATGTTTTAATAACAAGTAGGATACCATCCCCATAATTGGCAGGTTTTTTGTGAATACAAAACATTTTAGAAATGTTGTATTATAATACTTCAGATTATTCAGATAATGAATCTTAGTTTCTTTACTATGCATATGATTAAATTAGTGCAAAAGTTCACTTACAGTTTAATGTGACTCCAAGCCACTTTTTAAACATTTATTTGTCTACATTTTGAATGCATTTTAAGGCTGGTGTTTCTGAGCCCTGCACAATCTGCTTGTATTATGGTTGGGATTTTTCTCAGCCGTGTGAATAATGCTAATGTTTGTTTGTGCTTGTATTTTTTTGGCTACTTCATTTCTGAGTCAAGGTGTCTGGTGGTTACAGGGCGAAGACAGGAAAATGGGGTTAACAGGGATAATAATTGGAGAAGATGGAATGGTGGAGCAGACTTGATGGGCCAAACGTTTTAATTCTGATCCCCTGTTTTAAGATCTTAATCTTTACTTAAAACAAAAATGTATAGTAAAATAATTTTGACCAAAGCTGGGAGATCATCCCATGTTATTAATCCAATCTTACATTTAGATTTATGTACTGCAGTTTTCAATTCCATTTCCTCTTGAGTTTCACCACTTTCATATCTTGTTTTTAAAACAAACTGCTCATTTTCAATGTGCATTTTTTAAATACTCAGCCAACTGCTGCTCTAACCACTAAATAAAATGTAGTTTTATTTCAGATGAATTAATGTGTAAGTGTTAATGGTCAAAGTAAAACAATTTTTTTTAAACATTTAAAGTTTGTGGTGGTAATCAGATATAAATCAATGTTCAGATCTATATTACACTAGGCAAGCTTTTTATTTAGCACCTTAGCCTAATCCAAATATTGTATGTCTTGGTGACTCCACTGCTTCCTTGTTTTAAGTATCTTAACAGCTATAAAATTTTAAAATGGCTTTGTGGCTTAGCACTGAGTCATTATGTGGATAAATTTTACTTGAGTTAGTATAGAGAGTATTGATAGGAGGGAACGCACAAGAATTGTCGTAATCATTCGAAATTGACCTTTGTGATTGTAATTCCTAGTTATGCGGTTCAGTTCTGTATTGCATAATTTCATTTGAAAATTTGAGGTGGAGTTAGAAACATTAGGCCATCCCCTGGCAAAAAAACAGGTTGCAATTTACAGATATCCATAAGTTGATTTTTGTCTGTTAAGTAAAAAAAATAAACACAGATCACCCAGTTGGGTAGCCATGCCTTGATGGTATTGTAATGAATGGCATCTTAACCCAGAGAGGGCCAGAATTCAATTTCTCTTTTTTTTAAAATTCATTTTGTACCTTCATCTTGTAAGGATTGGGAAATGGACTAGGGTTGGTAGGTAAAGGTGCAATTTATTTTTTCTTCATCGTAGATAGCTGATCATTCTGATCAGTTCTCTTTATAGTGTTGTAATCTTGCAAACATTGTGAATATTTATTAATACTTTTGTGTAAGTGGGATTTGATGGATTAGTACAATTGTTCAGGTTTTTTAGCATTTTCATACCTTTTAGTGGATACACTATATACATACATTTAGTGGTAATTATACTTGCATCTTAAATTCTGATACTGTTTACTACTCATTTGTTTTACCACTGCACTTGACCTGAACAAATGCATCTCACAATAACCACACATTGCAGTGTTCTGGTAAATTTCTTAATATATTTTGAAATTAATATTTTTAGTCTGTTTTCTAATAACGTAGCTTTTAGCTCATCTTTTTTGTAAAGGTTTGTAACCTCAATAGTTTTGTCCTGTTCAAAGTTGCACTGAGCAAATGTTTGATCTTTACAGTTCCATTGTGGGACAGCATTTTACCAGGGGCTGGGTCTGTGGGAGTGGTGATGCAGATATTGATGTGGCAACGCCGCTTGTCAAAATCATGATAAAGAACAACTAACTTTTCAAATTATCTTAAGTAGGCAGTGATGCATGCTTAAATTGTTAAATCGTATTTTTCATTTTGATGTATTTTAACATCACTATTATTGGAAATAAAAATACATCTGATTTGTGTTGTTTGTAGTATCAAGCCATTTTGAATTTATCCTTCAGTGTAATCAGAAAATGATTGTGAAGTTTGTAACTAAAATACAGTAGAATTCTGATTTAGTGTGCTTGGGCCAATAGTAGTGGCAAATTGGAAGATTTCCAAATTACTAGATACATTTTAATATCTAAACACTTAACCTTTTTTAAAATGCAGCAAACAGTCTGATAAGCCCACCGACAAACCACAGGTTTTCAAATACCACATACTATAATTGGTAGGTTTGATTAACAAGTTATTTCAAACATCTATCCTCAGAACCATGCTCATAACTTGTTTTCTGATTATTACTGTTCCCTAAATCCACCTCATACATTTCTTCAGTCTCAACTTATTCAGTTGGACTCACTCCCCTGAATCTGTTTACTAAGATTCATGTATCTTTGAAATATTGACTATATGTCTTCAACTACTGGATTTGAACCTGTATACACAAATTCAGGTTTACTCGTTCAAGTCCTTGACTGTACCCTATCATTGCTTATCTACTGCAGTATTTAAACTTGACGTTATTCTGATACCCTCTGTTTGTTACTAGTCATTTGTTTATGGCCATTTAAGAAATGCCAAGGCATTGCTGAAATGGTGAATAAAAACAAACTTTCAGATTTCTCGCAACTGAACTGTTTTCATTATTTAGTCCCATTATAAAAAGTTGTACTGGGGAAACAGGCTAATGAAATGGTCAGTAAATGAATAGTGACAGATATGTTAGCTGTTTTACAATGCTCAGTCCTGGTTTATCCTAAATCAGTAGGACTCTGAGAAAGGTGGAGAATCTGTTATAAAAAGATTTCATGGAAAATACTGATTCAAAATCTAGAGCTTACAACATGCAAAAGCAAGTGGTGGACCAGAAGAAAGGGAATTTTGGAGAAGCCATCAGTAAGAGTTGAAGCGATAATCATGATCATAATAGTGAGATAGATGGGCTGAAAGGCCAGGTGGCCTATTCCTCTGAATGAACAAGATGAGGGCCATATTAGCACAGGTTTCCAATGTTGACTAAATTCTTCCAGTGCAGTTTTGTACCTGACTGCTTAACCAAATGAAATTACATTGCTAGTAAGTTTCAGGATCTGCATTAATCAGAGTAAACAGTTGGTGATTTCAGTTGTTAATTGTGCATCTGTTGGGTGGTTTCTCTGTCATTGAGTGGTATCCATCTGGAACTGAACAGGAAATGTGTTGGCACAGATGGTTTTCCTCTTGTTCAAATGATAATCCAATACAGATTTGTTGAATTGATCTGGAAACATCTACCAGAAATGTGTATTTGGTCATCTGAAGTTTACAATGTAATTAAAGTTTTGGTTGCTCTGTTGGCCATCCATTATGATCAAGTAGGAAGGAACACTCATAGGTTGCACAGCACTGGTTGCCCTTTATTCTCTTTTGTTCTGCCTCCATCTATTCATTTTTGACTCTATGAATGAAGTCCACCCCTGCACCACTACAAAGCACAACTTGCCTGTTATAATTCTCCGTGCTCCTTGATCATCTTGGATTCTTCACTGCTGTTTATTCCAGCTATCTTGTCTCTCTGCTCTTAGTCCAGCAGATGCTGATTGAGCTGATGTGTTCCTCCAGATGTTGCTCTGTTATCAGAATTGGGTTTATTGTCACTGGCATGTGTCGTGAAATTTGTTAACTTATCAGCAGCAGTTCAATGCAGTACATAATATAGAAGGAAAAATAATTAAATAATCCATTACAATATACATATATTGAACAGATTAAAATCATGCAAAAACAGCAATATATTAAAAAAGTGAGGTAGTGTTCGAGGGTTCAATGACAATTTAGGAATAGGATAGTAGAGGGGAAGAAGCTGTTCCTGTGTGCTTCAGGCTTCACTACCTCCTACCTGATGGTAACAGTGAGATAAGGGCATACCCTGGGTGCTGGAGGTCATTAATAGTGAGTGTTGCCTTTCTGAGACACTGCTCCTTGAAGATGACCTAGGAACTTTGTAGGCTAATACCCAAGATGGAGCCAACTAAATTTACAACCCTCTGCAGCTTCTTTTGGTCCTATGCAGTATTTCTCTTCTTCTCCCTCCCCAAATACCAGACAGTGATGCAGCCCATCAACATACTCTCCATGGTACATCTATAGAAGCTTTTGAGTACCTGTTGACATACCAGATCTTTTCAAACTTCTACTGAAGTATCGTGGCTGCCTTGCCTTTACAACTGCAATATGTTGGGACCAGGTTAGATCCTCAGAGATCTTGACACCCAGGAAATTGAAACTGCTCACTCTCTCCACTTCTGATCCCTCTATTAGGATTGGTATGTGTTCCTACATATTACCCTTCCTGAAGTCCACAATCAGCTCTTTTGTCTTGCTGACGTTGAGTACCATGTTGTGACACCACTCCACTAGTTGGCATATCTCACTCCAGTATGCCCCTCATCACCATCTGAGATTCTGCCAAGAATGGTTGTATCATCAGTAAATATATAGATGATATTTGAGCTCTGTCATTGGCATAGAAGAGAGCAGTGGGCTAAGCACACACCCCTGAGGTGCACCTCTGTTAATCATCAGTGAGGAGATGTCATCACCAATCCACATAGATTGTGGTCTTCTGGTTAAGAAGTCAAGGATCCAATTACAGAGGCCCAGGTTCTGCAACTTCTCAATCAGGATTGTGGGAATGATGGTGTTAAATGCTGATATAGTCGATGAACAGTATCCTGACATAGGTGTTTGTGTTGTCCAGGTGGTCCAAAGCCATGAGAAGAGCCATTGAGATTGCATCTGATGTTGACCTATTGTGGCGAAAGGCAAATTGTAATGGGTCCAGGTCCTTGCTGAAGCAGGAGTTCAGTCTAGTCATGACCAACCTCATTGCATTTCATCACTGTAGATGTGAGTGCTACCAGGCAATAGTCATTAAGGTAGCTCACGTAATTCTTCTTGGGCACTGGTATAATTGTTGCCTTTTTGAAGCAAGTGGGAACTTCTGCCCGTAGCAGTGAGAGGTTGAAAGTGTCCTTGAATACTCTTGCCAGGTGGTCACAGGTTTTCAGAGCCTTACCAGATACTCCATTGGGACCTTCTGCCTTGTGGGTTCACTCTCTTTTAAGACAGCCTAACATTAGCCTCTGAGACAGACATCACAGGGTCATCAGGTGCAGCAGGGATCTTCACAGCTGTGGTTATATTCCCCTTTTCAAAGTGGGCATAGAAGGCATTGAGTTCATCTGGTAGTGAAGCATCACTGCCTTTTATGCTGTTGGGTTTTGCTTTGTAGGAAGCAATGTCTTGCAAACCCTGTTGTCATACATCCAATGTCACCTCCAACCTTATCTGAAACCGTCTCTTTGCCCTTGAAATAGCCCTCCATAAATCATACCTGGTTTTCTAGGTTGCCAGATTTGAATGCCACAGATCTAGCCTTCAGCAATTGCTGTACCTCCTGATTCATCCACGGCATTTGGTTTGGAGTTTAGTATCTGGAGTTTACCGTGAGGAGATGTTGCCTGAAGAGGCAGCAGGAAAAGAGAGGATGACAAGAATTCAAGTTGGGAAATGACAATTAAATGATCAAGCAACACACAAAATGCTAGAGGAACTCAGCAATCCAGGCAATGTCTATGGGAAAGATAAAGCAGTCAACGTTTTCGCAAAAATGATCACTGAGCAAAGCATAGGTGCTTTGAGTTTCGCCAGTAGCCTTAGAACCAACTGCTGTTTGGTGAAAGCTCTGGCGATAAGGCTTATCAAATTCCTGGCTTGAGATAAGGCAAATTAGACACATCTGCATTCAACTATGTTACTAGCATCAGATTTCCCATTGTTAATACCTTGGCCTCATTGTTGGCAACAAAGTGGCTGTGAGGTTGAATCAAATTAAAAATAGAAATTGTTCAACAGTCAGCAGGCCAGCTAGTGCCTGTGCAGAGGGAATAGTTAACATTTTGGGCTCACGGCATTTTATCAGATCTAGGCAAGATTTCTTTTTCTTGTTCTGACTTGAGTAGTAATTGGGCAGATTCGTCGTGGTTAGCTCTGTTGGTCAGTTATCTATTTTATACATGGCATCAAGTGTAAAAGCAGGAATACCAATAAAACCAAAAATCTGAGTAACACAAAAAATGCAGGAGGAAGGAATCCCAATGTAACAAACAAGCAAATTGTATGCTGTGCACTGATATGGACTAGAAAGCACACCAGAGATGAAGATTATATTAAAATAATCAGTTGCAGCATTCAAACGGGACTTGAATTTATATGGAACCATAGAAGATTACAGCACAGAAACAGGCCTTTTGGCCCTTCTTGCCTGTGCCAAACCATTTTTCTGCCAAGTCCCACTGACCTGCACCTAGACCACATCCCTCCATACCCCTCTCATTCATGTATCTGTCCAAGTTTTTCTTAAATGTTAAAAGTGAGCCTGTATTCACCACTTCAACTGGCATCTCATTCCACGCTCCAACAACTCTCTATGTGAAGAAGAGAGTTCCTAATGTTCTCTTTAAACTTTTCCCTTTTCACTCTTAACCCATGTCCTCTGGTATTTTTCTCTCCTAGCCTGCTTGCTTTCAATCTATCTGTACCCATGATAATTTTATACACCTCTATCAAATCTCCCCTCATTCTTCTACGCTCCAGGGAATAAAGTCCTAATCTATTCAACCTTTCTCTGTAACTCAGTTTCTCAAATCCCAGCAACATCCTTGTAAACCTTCTCTGCACTCTTTCAAGATTAGTAATATCCTTCCTATAATTAGATGATCAAAACTGCATACAATACTCCAAATTCGGCCTCACCGATGTCTTATACAACCTCACCATAACATTCCAACTCATACTCAATACTTTGATTTATAAAGGCCAATGTACCAAAAACTCTCTTTACTACCCTATCTACCCGTGATGCCTCTTTTAGGGAATTATGTGTCTGTATTCCCAGATCCCTCTGTTCTCAGTGCCCTACCATTTACCTTGTATGCTCTTCCTTGGTTTCTCCCTCCAAAGTGCAATACCTCACACTTCTCTGCATTAAAATCCATCTGCCATTTTTCAGCCCATTTTTCCAGCTGGTCCAAATCCCTCTGCAAGCCTTGAAAACCTTCCTCACTGACCACTACACCTCCAATCTTTGTATCATCAGCAAATTTGCTGATCCAATTTCCCACATTATCATCCAGATCATTGATATAGATGACAAATAACAATGGACCCAGCACTGATCCCTGTGGCACACCACTAGTCACAGGCCTCCACTCAGAGAAGCAATCCTCCACTACCACTCTCTGGCTTCTCCCATTGAGCCAATTTCTAATCCAATTTACTACCTCACCATGTATAACTAGCAACTGAATCATCCTAACTAACCTCCCATGTGGGACCTTGTCAAAGGCCTTACTGAAGTCCATGTAGACAACAACCACTTTCCTGCTAACCTCCTCGAAAAACTCTAATAGATTGGTTAAACATGACCTGCCATGCACAAAGCCATGTTGACTCTCCCTAATAAGTCCCTGTCTATCCAAATACTTGTAGATTCTATCTCTTAGTACTCCTTCCAATAATTTATCTATTACTAACATCAAATTTACCGGCCTATAATTTCCCGGATTACTTTTACAGCCTATTTTAAATATTATCTGCCAAGTCCCTTGCAATTTCAACATTAGTCTCCTTCAAGGTCCGAGGGAATACTCTGTCAGGCCCTGGGGATTTATCTACTCTGATTTGCCTCAAGACAGCAAGCACCTCCTCCTCTTTAATCTGTATAGGTTCCATGATCTCACTACTTGTTTGCCTTATTCCCATAGACTCCTTGCCAGTTTCCTTAGTAAATACAGGTGCAAAAAATCCATTTAAGATCTCCCCCATTTCTTTTGTTCCATACATAGCCAACCACTCTGATCTTCAAGAGGACCAATTTTATCCCTTACTATCCTTTTGCTCTTAATATACCTCTAGAAGCTCTTAGGATTGTCCTTCACTTTGACTGCCAAAGCAACCTCATGTCTTCTTTTAGCCCTCCTGATTTCTTTCTTCAGTATTGCACTTTTTATACTCCTCAAGCACCTTATTTGCTCCTTGTTGCCTATAAATGTCATACATCTCTCTCTTATCAGATTTCCAATATCACTCGAAAACCAAGGTTCCTTATTCTTATTCACTTTGCCTTTAATCCTGATAGGAACATACAAACTCTGCACTCTCAAAATTTCTCCTTTGAAGGCCTCCCACTTACCAATCACATCCTTGCCAAAGAACAACCTGTCCCAATCTACACCTTTTAGGTCCTTTCTCATTTCTTCAAATTTGGCCTTTTTCCAGTTTAGTACCTCAGCCCGAGGACCAGATCTATCTTTATCCATGACCAAGTTGAAACTAATGGTGTTATGATTACTAGACCCAAAGTGTTCCCCTACACACACTTCTGTCACTTGTCCTAACTCGTTTCCTAGTAAATCTAATATTGCATCCTCTCTAGTTGATACCTCTATATATTGATTTAGAAAACTTTCCTGACCACATTTTACAGAACATAGAATAGTACAGCACATTACAGGCCCTTCGGCCCACAATGTTGTGCCGACCCTCAAACCCTGCCTCCCATATAACCCCCCACCTTAAGTTCCTCCGTATAACTGTCTAATAGTCTCTTAAACTTCACTAGTGTATCTGACTCAGGCAGTGCATTCCACGCACCAACCACTCTCTGAGTGAGAAACTTTCCTCTAATATCCCCCTTGAACTTCCCTCCCCTTACCTTAAAGCATATATGTCAAACTCAAGGCCCACGGGCCAAATCCGGCCCGCAGTGGAATTATCTTTAGCCCGCGAGATAATATCTAATTACTATTAAAGCTGGCCCCAGTAATCGAAGCGCCTATGGCGTATGATATGGCTAATGCTGAGTTTATTCAGGTACCAGGTTTTCAGGGTTTTTAGTGTTTATTCGGCAGTCTTCTTCATAAGAAACGGAATTTGTAAAGTGAAACACTTTGTAGTTATAGCAGAGACTGAGACACATGAGAGCAGGCTTAAAAAACGGAGGCAACGAAAGCTGCGTTTGCACACGTCCGACTGATCCGGCCCGCATGAAGCTGCATTTTGCTCAATCCGGCCTGTGACCTAAAATGAGTTTGACACCCCTGCCTTAAAGCCATGTCCTTTCGTACTGAGCAGTGGTGCCCTGGGGAAGAGGCGCTGGCTGTCCACTCTGTCTATTCCTCTTAATATCTTCTCCACCTCTATCATGTCTCCTCTCATCCTCCTTCTCTCCAAAGATTAAAGCCCTAGCTCCCTTAATCTCTGATCATAATCCATACTCTCTAAACCAGGCAGCATCCTGGTAAATCTCCTCTGTACCCTTTCCAATGCTTCCACATCCTTCCTATAGTGAGGCAACCAGAACTGGACACAGTACTCCAAGTGTGGCCTAACTAGAGTTTTATAGAGCTGCATCATTACATCGCATCTCTTAAACTCTATCTCTCGACTTATGGAAGTTAACACCCCATAAGCTTCCTTAACTACCCTATCTACCTGTGAGGCAACTTTCAGGGATCTATGGACATGTACCCCCAGATCCCTCTGCTCCTCCACACTACCAAGTATCCTGCCATTTACTTTGTACTCTGCCTTGGAGTTTGTCCTTTTACAAACTCTAACCCAATCTAGACCTTTAACAGTATGGGAGTCCCAATCAATATGTGGAAAATTAAAATACCCTACAATCACAACTTTGTTTCTTACAGTTGTCTGTTATCTCTCTGCAAATTTGCTCCTCCAATTCTCGCTGACTATTTGGTGGTCTATAATACAACCCCATTAATGTGGTCATACCTTTCCTGTTTCTCAGCTCCATCCAAATGGCCTCGGTAGACAAGCCCTCGAATCTATCCTGCCTGAGCACTGCTGTAACATTTTCCCTGACTAGCAATGTCACTGCTCCCCCCCCCCCCCCCCCCACCCTTCATCCCTCTGCCTCTATCACGTCTGAAACATCGGAACACTGGAACATTAAGCTACCAGTCCTGCCCCTCCTGTAGCCAGTTTTCACTAATGGCTATAATGTCATAATTCCATGTGTCAATCCACACCCTCAGCTCGTCAGCCTTCCCCACAATACTCCTCGCATTGAAATAGGCACACCTCAGAAGATTATTACCACCACACACAACTCTTCTATTTCTGACTTTGCATGAACTTTTAACATCATTTATTTTCACCCCCACTCCACTATCTGCTCTGGCACTCTGGTTCCCATCTCCCTGCAAATCTAGTTTAACCCCCCCCCCCCCCCAACAGCACTAGCAAACCTCCCTGCAAGGATTATTGATCCCCCTGTAGTTCAGGTGTAACCCATCTCTCTTGTACAGGTCCCACCTGCCCCAGAAGAGGTCCCAATGATCAAAAAATCTGAAACCCTGCCCCCTACACCAGTTCCTCAGCCACATGTTCATCCTCCAGAGCATCCTACACTTACCCACACTGGCACATGGCACAGGTAGCAATCCTGAGATTACTACCTTCAAGGTCCTGCTTTTTAACTTCCTACCAAGCTCTCTATACTCATTCTTCAGGAGCTCCTCACTCTTTCTTCCTACGTCATTGGTACCGATGTGCACCATGACATCTAGCTGCTCACCCTCCCACTTCAGAATGCTGTGCACACAATCAGAGACATCCCTGACCCTGGCACCCAGAAGGCAACAAACCATCTGGGATTCTCTGTCATGACCACAAAACCTCCTGTCTGTACCTCTAACTATCGAGTCCCCTATCACTAACGCTCTCCTCTTTTTCCCCCCTCCCTTCTGCACTGCAGTTCCGGACTCAGTGCCAAAGATCCGGCTGCCGCAGCTTGTCCCAGGTAAGTCATCCCCCCACAACAGTATCCAAATCGGTATACTTGTTGTTGAGGGGAATGGCCACAGGGGAACACTGCTCTGCCTGCCCTTTCCCCTTCCCTCACCTGATGGTAACCTAATTACCTGTGCCCTGCTCCTTGGCATGGCTACCTCCCTGAAACTACTATCTATAAACTCCTCATTCTCCCGAATGATCCGGAGGTCATCCAGCTGCCGCTCCAGTTCCCTAACGCAGTTTGTTAGGAGCTGCAGCTGGATGCAGTTCTTGCAGGTGTCGTTGTTAGGGACACCGGAGGTCTCCCTGACTTCCCACATCCTGCAAGAGGAGCATTCCAACATCCTGCCTGGCATTCTCTGTAAACTTACTAGTCAAAAAAGAAATCAAATGAGAAAAAAAAAACAGCAACAACTTACCGGAACCCACTCTCACCTCTGCCTGTTCACGCTGAAGCCTATTGAGCCAAAGCTGTCCCAATCTGACTCAGTCCACTCTGACGATGGCCACTTTGCTAGACAAAACTTCCTTCATAGTGCGTTAGCTGACCAGCTGTCTTCAGCTCCTCTGCTCCCAATTAATTGGCTGTTTAAAAAACTGAAAATATCTGGAAGGAAATGTCTTCTGGGTTAGAGGTACAGTGCAGAACAGGGTCTCCTGGTGCAATGAACCACATCACTCAGCAACCCACTGATTGAACCCTACTCTAATCACAAGACAATTTACAATGACCAATTAACCTATTAACTAGTACATCTTTGGACTGGGGCGAAACTCGAGAATGCAGAGAAAACCCATGTGCTCACAAGAAGACTTGTAAACTCCTAGACGATGCTAAAACTGAACTCTGGCACACCAAACTGCTGCGCTGCTGAGGCACCATAATTACATGATGGACAGTTAGAGCCAGGTGAGAGAGGGGTGGAGTTGGGAAACAGGCTAGAGGTCATAGGTGGGAACAGACAAGTGATAAGAAAGAGTGGAAGGAACTAGAATCTTGATGAAAGCTCAGCCTGCATCATTGATGCATATTCCCCTCCATAGATGCTGCCTGTCTTGCTGAGTTCCTCAGTAATTTGTTGTTATGTATGCTTAAGCAGCTGCAGAATATCTGTGTGAAGAGAGTGATGGGGTGAAGATGTCCAAGTGCTGGCTTCTAATTAGTGCATGTGCTTTGCCAACTGTCATTTTGAACTCACTGGTGTGACCGTTATATCAAGACCATTGAAGCAATAGATGGGGTTGTAGGAGGTGGAGATAAGCTGTTGTTTTGGTGTCTTTATGGTGATGAGGCAGGAGGTATTGCATCCCCTGCAGTTGCAAAGTACCCAGCATCAGGGAGGGGTGGTGGGCAAAATTGAGCAAAATTTGAGTCACTATAACACATAGGAGCAGAATTAAAGTTGAAAGTAAATTTATCAAAGTGCATTCTGTATATGTCACCATATACAATCTTGAGATTCATTTTCTTGTGGGCATACACAGTAAATCCAAGAAACACAATAGAATCAATAAAAAACTGCACCCTGTAGGGTGCCCAAATAACTAATGAACACGAGATTCTGTCGAACCAACACGTACAAAATGCCGGAGGAACTCGGTAGATCAGGCAGCATTTATGGATCAGACCCTTCTTCAGGACAAATAATCAATGTGCAAAAGGAAACAGATTGCAAATATAAACAAAAGAAACAATAAATGTCAGTACATGAGATGAGGTTCATAGATTGAAAGTTGGTCCATAGATTGTGGGAACATTTCAGTGATGGGGTGAGTGAAGTGATCCCTTTTGTTTTAAGAGCCTGATAAATGACGAGTAAGAACATACTGAACTTGGCTCCTGTACCTTCCCAATGGCAGCAGCAAGAATAAGCAAGTCCTGGATGGTGGGGGTGCTCGATGATGGATGCTGCCGTTCTGCAGCAGTACTCTATGTAAATGTGCTCAATGGCTTTACCTGTGATGGACTGTGCCTTATCCACTAGCTTTTGTAGGATTTTCTTTTCAAGGGGATTGGTGTTTCCATACCAGGCTGTGATGCAACCAGTCAATATATTCTCAGCCAGACATCTATAGAATTTATCAAAGTTTTAGATATTAACTACCTTCTGGTTAAAGAAGCTTCACTGCATCTCTGTTTTAAATGGACGCCCCTCTATCCTGAGGCTGTGCCCTCTTGTCATAGACTCACCACCATGGGAAACATCCTTTCCACATCTACCACGTCCAGGCCTTTCAGCATTTTCAAGGTTTCAATGAGATTCCCCCTCATCCTTCTAAATTCCAGTGAATACAGACTTCGTATGATAACCCTTTCATTCCCAAAATCATCCTCGTGAATGCCCTCTGAACCACCTCCATGCCAGCACATCTTTCCTTAGATGTTTAGCCCAAAAATGGTCACAATACTCAAGGTGAGGCTTCACCAGTGCCTTATAAAGCCTGAGCATCACACCCCTGCTCTTGTATTCTAGACCTTTTGAAATAAATGCTAACATTGCATTTACCTTTCTCACCACCAACTCAACCTGCAAGTTAATCTTTAGAGTGTTCTGCACAAGGACTCCGAAATCCCTTTGCATCTCAGATTTTTGGATTTTCTCCCTGTTTAGAAAATAGCCTGCACATTTATTTCTACTACCAAAGTGCATAACCATGCATTTTTTAACTTTGTATTTCATTTGCCGCTCTCTTGCCTGTTCTCCAAATCTGTCTAAGTCCTTCTGCAGTCTATCTGTTTCCACAACACTACCTGCCTCTCTACCAATCTTCATAACCACTGCAAACTTGGCATCAAAGCTATCTTTTTCATCATCTACATCATTGATATGCAGCAAAAAAAGAAGTGGTCCCAATACTGACCACTGAGAATCACCACTAGTCACTATCAGACAACCAGAAAAGGATCCCTTTATTCCCACTCGCTGCCAATCAGCCAGTGCTCTAACCATGCCCGTAACTTTCCTGTAATACCATAGGCTCTTAACTTGGTAAGTAGCCTCAGGCGTGGCAGCTTGTCAAAGGCTTTCTGAATGTCTAAATATACAACATTAACTATATCTCCTTTATCTATCCTACTTGTAATCTTCTCACAGAATTCCAACAGGTTCATCAGGTAAGATTTTCCCTTAAGGAAACCATGCTGACTTTGTCCTATCTGGTCCTGTGACACCAAGTGCTCCATAAGCTCATCCTTAACAATTGAATCGAACATCTTCCCAACCACTGAGGTTAGGCTAACTGGTCTATAATTTCCTTTTTGCTGCCTTCCTCCTTTCTTAAAAAGTGGAGTGACATTTGCAGTTTTCCAGTCCCCTAGCATCATGCCAGAGTCCACTGATTTTTGAATTGAATTGATTTTATTTCTTACATCCTACACATACATGAGGAGTAAAAATCTTTACGTTAATGTCTCTGTCTAAATGTGCAATGTGCAAACATAGTAATTTAAAATAAATATAATAGTCACTGTAATATAGAGTACACTCATATCAGCATGAGTTAATCAGTCTGATGGCCTGGTGGAAGAAACTGGCTCGGAGCCTGTTGGTCCTGGCTTTTATGCTGTGGTTCCATTTTCTGGATGGTAGCAGCTGAAATAGATTGTGGTTGGGGTGACTTAGTCCCCAATAATCCTACGGGCCCTTTTTATACATGGGAAGTTAACAACTATAGATCCACTCTCTGCAGAGTCCTGCGATTAAGGGATGTACAGTTCCCATACCAGGCAGTGATGCAGCTAGTCAGGACGCTCTCATTGTAGAAAGTTCTTAGGAGTTGGGGACCCATGCCAAATTTCTTCAGCTGTCTGAGGTGAAAGATCATTACTATTCCCTTCACATTCTCAACTGCTACCTTTTTCAGTCCAGGTACTTTTAGGTCTTTAAGCTTTTTGAGTACCTTCTCCCTTGTAATAGTAACTGTACTCATTTCTCTTCCCTCACACCTTCAACATCTGGCACATGGCTAGCGTCTTCCATAGTGAAAACTGATGCAAAATACTCATTTAGTTCATCTACCATCTCCTTGTACCCTGTTATTATCTCTCTGACCTCATTTTCTAGTTGCCCTATCTTTCTTTTATTTTTTTACATACTTGAAAAAGTTAGCTTGCTTTCATATTTAATCTTTTCCCTCCTAATGATTCTTTTAGTTGTTCTCTGTAAGTTTTTAAAAGCTTCCCAATCCTCTGTTTTCACACAAATTTTTGTATTGTTGTATGCCCTCTCTTTTGCTTTTACATTAGCTTTGACTTCTCTTGTCAGCCACAGTTGTACTATTTTGCCAATTGAGTATTTCTTTGTTATTGGAATACCTCTATCCTGCACCTTCCTCATTTTTCCCGGAAATTCACACCATTGCTGCTCTGCTGTCAACCCTGCCTGCAACATCTTCCAATTTCTTTGGCTAACTCCTCTCTCATACCACTGTAATTTCCTTTACTCTACTGAAATACTGTGATGTCAGACTTTACTTCTTCCCTATCAAATTTCAAGTTGAACTCAATCATATTGTGATCACTGTCTCCTCAGGGTACTTTTACCTTAAGCTCCCTAATCAACTCAGGTTCATTACATTACACCCAATTCAGTTTAGCTGATCTCCTAGTAGGCTCAATGACAAACTGCTGTAAGAAGCCATTTCATAGGCATTCAACAAGCTCACTCTCTTGAGATCTATTACCAACCTGATTTCCCCAGTTGAACTGCATGTTGAAATCTCATAGAATATCATAACATTGCCCTTTTGACATGCCTTTTCTATTTCCTATTGTAACCTGTGGTCCACATCCCAGCTACTGTTGGGAGGCCTGTATATAACTGCCATTAAGGTCCTTTTACCCTTCCAGTTTCTTAACTCAACCCACAAGGATTCAACATCTTCTGATCCTATGTCACATCTTTTTACTGATTTGATGCCATTTTTGCCAGCAGAGCCATGCCGCTCCTTCTGCCTACCTTCCTATTCCTCCAATATAATGTGTAACCTTGGACATTCAGCTCCCAACTACAACCATGTTTCAGCCAAGATTCAGTGATGGCTACAACGTCATACCCGACTATCTGTAATAGTGCAACAAGATCATCCACCTTATTTCTTGTACTCTGCATTGAGATACAACACTTTGAGTACTGTATTTGCTACCCTTTTTGATTCTGCATCCTTAATGCACTGATATTCATCCAGCTGGCTTCAATTTTGTTCTATCATTTGCCTGCCCTTCCTGATAGTCTAACTGCACACTATATTTGTTTTTTTTCCAAATGTCCTATCCTGAGTCCCCTCACTTCAGTTCCCACTCCCCTTGCTAAATTAGTTTAAATCCTCCCCAACAGCTCTAACAAACCTGCCCGCAGGAATATTGGTCCCCCTCAGGTTCAGGTCCAACCATCATTTTTGAATAGGTCATACTTCCCCCAGAAGAGATTCCAATGAATCAGAATCAGAGTCAGTTTTATTATCACTGGCATGTGACGTGTGTTGTGTTGTTTATATTCATACGTACTGTGGGGTACTAATAAAGAACCATCTTCTCCATTTCAAATAAAACTTTATTTAACAACAACCACAACGCTTTTACAATACCATGTTTCTCTGTCTTTCTATCATCCCTGTGCATGCTCAGAACTCTCTCCAATCATGTTCTTACACTTCATATCACCACATTATCCTTTCCTTAAAAAGAAAAATCAATTAGCAACATTGACCAGAGCAAATGCATAATTTAACATGTCTCTATCAGTCTCTCTGGGGGTTTATGAACAGGAGTAGACCTTTTAAGTGGTTCACACAGTTCCTGTGTTTCATTGTTATTTCCATATTTTGTCTGGTCTGCATCAGTTATCAGAAACTCTGAAGTTAGCTCTTGAGGTCTTTGCGAGTTCTTCTTAACACTGCTTCTTCTTCTGTTTGCACCATGTATGATCTGGGTTGTACTTCTTCAAGTACTGTAGTTTTCTGTGTCCATGTGTTCATTTTGTCTTGTATTCTTACTTCATCTCCTTGGTGCAGTTCAGGTAATGGACGAGAACATCTGTCAAAGTATGTTTTCTGCTTTGTTTTGTGTTCATCTTTCCATCTTTTCACTTGTTCACCTCCCTCTGTTCTCAGAAGGCTCTCATCTATTGGCAGATTGGATCTCAAACGGCGTCCCATCAAGAGCTGAGCAGGTGAAAATCCACATTCAAGTGGAGTACTATGATAAGCTAACAAAGCTTTATAAAAATCACCTCCACTGTCTTTTGCTTTGTGCATCAGTTTCTTGATAATTCCAACTGACTTCTCAACTAATCCACTGGACTGAGGGAAAATGGACTAGTTGTGTATGAACACAGCCTCATTCCTGAGCAAAATGTCTCATGCATTCACCATTGAATTGTGGAACATGGTCTGTGAAAACTTCATCAGGTACACCATGTCTGGAAAAAAACTGATTTCCTGCATGTAATTACATTCTCTGCTGTTGTTCTGCTCAGACCATACACTTCAGGATGCAATGAGTAGTAATCTGATATTAATAGATAATCCTTGTTGTCAATTACAAAAAGATCAACGCCTACCTTCTGATAAGGTCTCTGAGGACTAGGATGGGGATGCAGTGGCTCCTTAGGGTTGCTAGGTTGGTGTTTAAAACATATTTGACAAGAAGACACCAATTCTGCAAATTTCTTGATTCATCCTGGGCCAAAATATCATTTCCTGCACCCTTCTCTTTCATTTTTCAATACCTAAGTGGCCTACATGAATTTTCCCAAGCATTTCTTTTCGGAGACTTTTAGGAATCACATTTCTGCTACCTTTGTACAATATCCCATCCACAACATAAAGTTCTGATCTGTGGTTCCAATATTCTTGTACTTCTGATGTACAATGATCCTTATTATCTGGCCATCCATCCATCACCACTTGAATTACTTGACTGAGAATTTTGTCCTTCTCTGTCTCAAGATGCAGCATTTCCAATGTTTTGGGAGCAACAGGGACAGTCTCTATAATCATATCAACAAATGCCTGAACATCAACAGCATCCCTGTGACTGTCTTTTGTTGTTGGATCCACAGCTCTGGAAAGTGTGTTAGCCGTGTACATGAATTTTCCAGGTGTGTATGACACAGTCAATACAGAAGAAGAATGCCCTTAACTCCTGGTGGAGTCCTCGGGACACTGTCATGACAAGCTTTTGCACCAATCTTTTTTTGGTGATTGCTCATCATGTGGCGTTTCTGTAGCATTCTCCAGTTCTTTTTTATGAGGTCGAGTTGCTAGCCTGACACTCAACCAGCACGGATGGAAAGCGTGCAAGGGAGCCGGTTGGATTCAAACTCAGACCCATTCACCCTGGAGTCCAGCACTGATGCCATTACACCACCAGCCGACGTATTCAATACAGTGTTGTCAATTTTAATTGTGTGTTCTCCTGGAAGACAACCAAGCCGTTTGAACAAGTCCTCATACTCTTTCATCAAGTCACTGTATTCTGACTCTGTGTCACTGTCCAGGACTAATACTCTTTTCACTAAATTCAGTCGTTCACAGGCAGATAAACCTAGTATTGACTGTACATTCCTTGGCACCACCACAAATGAAAGCGTGTCCACAATATTTTTGTGTGATACTTTTGCCACATGTTTCTTTAACTGGAATGTTTGCACCTGAATACCCAGTCACTTTTATATTTGAATTATGTAACTTTGGTCTTGGCTTTAATGCATTAAACTCAGATGCTGCAAGAACATTTACTTATGCTCCAGTATCCAGTTTACACAGAATATTGTTTTGGTTCACTTGCAATGGAATAGTCCAGTCATTCTGACCTTGTTATCACAAAGCACATCTATGTATATAAAACTCCTCAAGTTCATTTTCAAGCACTGTATTTACTTGTTTTATTTTCTTTCTACTTCTGCAACAGCATGAAATATTATTACTCTTACTGCAGTTGTTGCACATTTTCCCATACGCTGGACACTGTTTTAGCTGATGCTGCCGTCCATAGCGATCACACAGCTTTTTTCTCTCAGATGATGTCTTGCTCTCTGTCGGTTTTGTTATCATTTTATTATTTTTTCTAATATGTTCACGCTTCCTCACAGCATCTATGTTGCAGTTCTCAATGAAAAGTTCTTTAGCCTGTGACGTCACAATTTCTGAAGCTTTGCAGAGCATCAAAGCATTTTCCAAGTCTAAGTCTTGTTCTCTTAACAGTCTTTCTCTTGGACTATTATCCAGAATGCAAAAAAAATTCTGTCTTTAATGAGTGAGTCTGTCAGTTCTCCAAACTCACCTGTTTTACTCCAGTGTCTAAACTCAGTAACATATTGATCAATAGTTTTACTAGCTCCCTGCGTATATGTAAAAAAATCTATGCCATTCATATGTCACATTACACTTTGGAATACAAAATGCTTCAAATTTGTCCATTATCGACTTTAAATTATCTCCATTTTCAAAAATAAAATGATTATGTACCTCAATTGTGTCATCACCTATTACATGGAGTAGAAGCGCAGCTTTTGATTTTTCCAGTTTTCGATCATCATCGATCGCCGATAAATACAATTCAAAATGTTGCTTAAATTTTCTCCAGTTCTCAGCTACGTTTCCAGATAATTGAAGTGTCGATGGAGGCTGCAAACCTTCCATTTGTAGAACTGTTAGCAAACACCAAAACAACTCAAACTTTTTTTTTCAGAAAATTATCTTTGATTCTCCCATGTTAGGAAATATATTATTCTTCTAGACCGACTTCTAAAACCATGTTGTGTTATTTATATTCATACATACCGTTGGTTACTAATGAAGAACCATCTTGTCTGTCTCAAATTGAACTTTTATTTAACAACAACCACAACATTTTTACAATACCATGTTTCTCGATCTTTCTATCATCCCTGCACATGCTCAGAACTCTCTCCAATCACGTTCTTACACGTCATATCACAACATAAGATTTGTTACCTTAACAGCAGCAGTTCAATGAAATACATAATCTAGTAGAGAGAAAAATAAAATTAAAATAATAATAATAATACATAAACAAGTAGATCAATTCTGTATATTGAATAGGTTAAAAAACGTGCAAAAATAGAAATACTGTATACTTTAAAAAAGTGATGTAGTGTCCAAAGATTCAGTCCATTTAGGAATCAGATGGCAGAGGGTAAAAAGCTGTTTCTGAATCACTGAGCGTGTGCCTTCAGGCTTCTGTACCTCCTACCTGATGGTAACAGTGAGAAAAGGGCATGCCCTGGGTGCTGGAGGTCTTTAATAATGGACGCTGCCTTTCTGAGACACTGCTCCCTAAAGATGTCCTGGGTACTTTGTAGGCTAGTACCCAAGATGGAGCTGCCAAGATCTGCAGCTTCTTTCGGTCTTGTGCAGTAGCCCCTCCATACCAGACAGTGATGCAGCCTGTCAGAATGCTCTCCACGAAACATCTATAGAAGTTTTTGAGTGTATTTGTTGACATGCCAAATCTCTTCAAACTCCTAATAAATTATAGCCGCTGTCTGGCCTTCTTTATGACTACATCAATGTGTTGGGACCAGGTTTGATCCTCAGAGATCTTGACACCCAGGATCTTGAAGCTGCTCACTCTCTCCACTTCTGATCCCTTTATGAGGACTGGTATGTGTTCCATCATCTAACCCTTCCAGAAGTCCACAATCAGCTCATTCATCTTACTGACGTTGAGTGCCAGGTTGTTGTTGCTGTGGCACCATTCCACTAGTTAGCATATCTCACTACTGTATGCCCTCTTATCACCACCTGAGATTCTACCAACAATGGTTGTATCATCAGCAAATTTATAGATGGTATTTGAGCTATGCCAAGCCACACAGTCTTATATATAAATATATATATATATATATATATATATATAGAGAGAGAGAAAGAGAGAGAGAGAGTAGAGCAGTGGGCTAAGCACACACCCCTGAAGTGCGCCAGTGTTGATCATCAGCGAGGAGGATATGTTATCACCAATCCGTATAGATTGTGGTCTTCCAGTTAGAAAGTCAAGGATCCAATTACAGAGGGAGGTGAAGAGGCCCAGGATCTGCAACTTCTCAATCAGGATTGTGGAAATGATAGAATTAAATGCTGAGCTATAGTCGATGAACAGCATCCTTACGTAGGTGTTTGTGTTGTCCAGGTGGTCTAAAGCTGTGAGGAGAGTCATTGAGATTGCAATCATCCAAAAACCTGCTGTCCTACCCCCTGCACTAACTTCTCAGCCAAGCAGTCATCTGCCAAATCATCCTGTTTCTACCCTCACTGGCGCATGACGCAGGCAGCAATCCAGAAATTGCTACCCTGTAGGTCTTGCTTCTCAACTTTCTACCTAGCTCCCTAAATTCTCTTTTCAGGACCTCTTTGCTTTTCCTTCCCATGTCATTGGTACCAATATTTACCAATACGCTATGTTCCCACTAACTTTTGCTATATTGCATGCCCTCTTTTTTGCTTTTATGTTGACTTTGACTTCCCTTGTCAGCCACAGTTGCCTCATCCTCCCTTCTTCTCTGGGATGAAATATTTCTGTGTCTTTTGAATTACCCCAAGAAAGTCCAGCCATTGTTGTTCTGTCATCCTTGTTAATGTCCCCTTCCCAATCAACTTTGGCACCTCCTCTCTCATGTCTTTTTAATTACCTTTATTCAACTGTGATAATAATACATCTGATTTTAGCTTCTTGCTATCAAACTTCAGAGTGATTTCTGTCAGATTATGATCACTGCCTCTGAAGGCTTCTTTTACTTTAAGCTCCCTAATAAAATGTGGTTCAATGCATAACACCAAATCTAGAATTACCTTTTCCTAGTAGGCTCAACCACAAGCTGATCTTAAAAAAAAAGTCATCTTGTCCTTATTCTACAAATTATTTCTCTTGTGATCCAGTGCCAACCCAATTTTTGCAATCTTCCTGCATTCTGAAGTCCTCCATGACCACTATAACATTGCTTTTCTGACATGCTTTTTCTATTTTCCATTATAATTTGTACCTCAAATCTTGGTTGCTATTCATAAGTTTATATACATACTGAAACTTCCAGGAGGGTCTATTTACTCTTACAGTTTCCTAACTCCATCCCACAAAGATTTTATGCATTTTGATTCCATGTCACTTCTTGCCAAGGAATTAATTTCACTTTTTACCAATGGAGCCACCACATTGTTCCTGCCTGCCTGCCTGTCTTTTTGGTAGGATGTGGCCCCTTGGATGTTAAGCTCCCAGCTGCGATCATTCAGCCATGAATCTGCAATACTCACAATGTTGAACTTGCCAATTTCTAACTGTCCTATAAACTCATCTACCTTGTTTTTAAAATTGAGTGCACTCAAATATTGTATAATGCCTTCAGTCCTGTATTTGCCATCCATCTTTTCAAATTTGTATCCTTTATTTGCCTAAAGTGAAATTATTATCCCTTTCTAAATTTTCTGTCTTTTTTTTATTCTGGAGACTTGAGCATCCTCTTCTGCATTCTCTTTCATGTTTACTTTCTCCATCCATTACAGCGCCGTTGACCCAGGTTCAATTCCCACTGCTGACTATTCTCTCTGTGATTGTGTGGGTTTCCTCCAGGTGCTGCGGTTTCCTCCCACATTCCAAAGATGTATGGATTAATCTCGTCACGTGGATGTAATTAAGCAGCACAGGCTTGTTAGGCAAGAAAGGCCAATTACTATGTTGTATTTCTAAAATTAAAAAATGTTTTTCCAATCTTTTGACCTACCATCCTTACCTGCTCCCCCCCCCCCCACTAATATTTAGTCATAGAGAGAGTGGACCCTGCAGAAAGCAAGAAGAGGTGGTGAGGGAAAGACTGGTTGTGAAATCTGTTGGAGCCTCGGAAATGACAAACTGTACGGAGAGGGGTCTGTTTTGACAGAAGATGGGAATTAAGAGGTAGTAGCATACACATCTGCATTTCCAGCATCTGCAGATTTTCACTTGTTTGTAATTAGGAGGTGGTCATCTCTTTGATACCTCTCTAAAGAATCAAAACTTTGGCACCACTGAACCAAATACATTTATATAACTCAGTTTAGGTATTCCTTAATTATTAAGGTTCATCAATTATCTTTTGTTACTGCCTAGGTCATGGATCAGTTATTGTATCTCATAAAACGTTATGCCTATCCTAACATTTGAAGAATTTCTCCTAAATACTATGGCAATTGGAGTTTTCTTAAAATACTTCAGGGGAATGCTGTTAAAGCTAAATGTTCCCAGGCTTATTAATATGCTAAACATTATCTTGGTGTTCTTGTTATTGATCACAAGTATTTCTTGAAATCTTGATTCATTATGTTTCCCTTTCTCACATGCATACTATATTTTGCCAGTTTCTTATTTAATGTCAGCTATCATCCAGCAAATGACTCACTCACTTGGACTACAGCATAAAGAAACTGCAATATGGTTCTGCAATTGGTATCTATAAAATACAGCTGTTGAATTTCTAGTTCTTGTTAGGAATATATGGCACTCCATTTGTACTATGGTCATATATGACTTGCACATTGGAATGAAAGAAACTTTTTTGCATGTAGTCATCAGTTACAAAAAACTTTTGAACTTTTGTAAGCCTCCCATAAGTTGATTACGGATCCTCTTCTTGACCCACTACTGTTTGCTTATAGAGCAAATCACTCAGTTGAGAATGCAGTTAACTTGTGCCTTCATGTGACATTCATTTGGACTCCCCCAGTAGTTGCGAGAGGAATTTGTTTGTGGATTTTAGCTCCACCTTCAACACTGTGGAGCCAGAGTTGCTGCACAGCAAGCTAACCCAGCTAGCTGTACCCTACAGTGTCTGTCAGTGGATTACAAACTTACTGGCAGGAAGGAAGAAGTATGGAAGGCTGGGCTCCTACTTGTCCAATCCAATGTCTGTAAGCACAGGCTCTCCCCAGGGCTGTGTTCTTTCACCCCTCCTGTTCTCACTTTATACAAATTACTGCACCTCCACAGACAAATCCATTAAAATCCTAAAAGTTGCTGATGACATGACTGTAGTTGGTCTCATCTCTAATAATGATTCAACCTGCTAATCAAAGAGAGGTAGACTAATTGCAGCATGGTGTGCTCGTAACAACTTGGAGCTTCAAGACAGTAGAAATGAGGATTGACTTCTGCCAACACCCCCCCTCCCCCGAAAAGTAATGGTCAGACTGTGTCTGGTCAAGTCAGTCACTTTCCTGGGGACTACAATTACCAAAAGATTGATTACCAACACATTATGCTTATCACTAAGAAAGCCTGTTGTTGTTAATGGTTAATCCTATGCCACTCAGTTAGCCACTTCCACATGGGGGGAGTTGATATTTTTTACAAGCAACATTATCAATAAAGTTGAGTTGAATAGCCAGCATGCTGGTATCCTGATGTGCTCTGCACTATCCCACTGTAATGAACACAACATGGTGTCAGAATTGGTTGATCATCGATACGTTGATCATCGATAAATTAGTGATACAGACCCAGTGAGATATCCAACAAGGAAGAATTTACAGTAAGAATGTTTCTTGGGATACACCCAAAAGTAGATACATTGTAATAAACTGTTGGCCACTAGCCTGCAGAAGTACACAGAGACACAGACATGGCAGACGAGTCAAGCACACTCCCAGGAAGAGAGAGAAAAAAGGACTTCTGTAGTCCAAGTAAATAAAATACTAAATAAACAAACAAGCAAATGAAGCAAATACCTACATGTACTTACCTAATAAAGTTCCCTGAGACATTTGATTTCACTAAACCAGGGGACTTTGAGAGATGACTCAGATGCTTTAAAAGATTTAGGTTTGCAAGCAATCTCACTCAGGTTTCAGAACAGCATCAAGTAAGCACACTGATATACTGCATGAGAGATAAAGCAGATGACATTATAGGTGGATTAGGACTGAGAGATGCTCAGAAAAAAAAACACAAAACAGTGCAGAACAACTTCAAAGAATATTTCACTGGAAAGTGAAATGTGATATGTGAGAGGGCAAAGTTCAACTCCAGAAAACAGGAGCTAGATGAAAATGCAAATGACTTCATCACAGCATTGTATGCCCTGTCTGACAACGGTGCATACGGAAATCTGGGAAATTAGCTCATTAGAGGCAGGGTTGTTGTCAAGCTACTAAGTGGTCAGATATTTCAGTTGCAGGCAAATCTCACACTAGAGAAAGCTATTGCTCTGGTCAGGCAGAGTGAGAATGCTCATCAGCAACAGGCAGAACTCAGGCCAAAAACAAAGCTGAGTTAAAACTAGAAGTTGTACGAAAAGAAAGTTGCAGCCAAAAAGACAACAGAAAGAAGTGTCAGTAGAGCTCAGCTCAAACAAAGCAGACAAGTGAAACAAAGAACAGGTAAAATGTCCAACTGTAGGAGATATGGCAAGTCTCCATTCCATTTCAAAGCACTCTGTCCAACAAAAGAAGTGAAATGCAATTGAATTGGCCATTATAAAAGCCAGTGTCACTCAAAAACAGTTTTTAGGAGGTCAAAGAAGACCATGGTTCAGATGAAGAGACAGCTTTCTTTGGGGCCCTAGATTAAATAGACAGGATTGGTGTATTACAGTTCCATTGCAAGATGAGGCAGTGGTATTCAAAATAGACACTGAGGCAGATCTCACAGCCATCCCTAAATGTCTGTTCACTAAACTAGCAAAGAAACCAGGCATTACACTAAACCCAACAAAGAAAGTGCTCATGGGGCCAGGGAAACGTAAGCTCAGTGTGTTTACTGCTTCCATCCATAAAAATGAGAAACAGTTAAAAGATGATGTCTATGTTGTTCAGAATCTCTTCTTACCACTACTGGGATGACATGCCATCAAGAAGCTGAACCTCATTCCAAAGTTGGATTCGTTAAATACTGTTCAGTGGCAGGAGAAGTAGCTGGAGTTGTTCACAGGCTTGGGGCTATTGAAAGAAGAGTACTTTATTAAGTCGAGGCCAGGATTGACACCCTACTCTCAGACCACAGCAAGGCGTATACCAATCCCACTGATAAATGAAGTCAAAACTGAATTTGAGAGAATGGAGGTGCTTGACATCATAACTGGAGTGAATGGACCTACTGACTGGTATGTGGGCATTGTTCCTGTTCCCAAGCCAGATGGCATAGAGAGGATCTGTGTTGATCTAACAAAACTGAATAATGCAGTGTGGCAGGAAAAGTTTATTCTTCCCTCTGTTGAGTACACATTGGGTATGCTGGGTGGAGCAAATTTCTTCACCAAACTAGGTGCAAAGTAAGGGTTCTGGCAGATCCATTTAGCCCTTGAGTCACAGAATCTCACAATCTTTATCACACTATATGGACTCTATGCCTTCAAGAGACCCCCTTTTGCATCTCATCAATCTTTGAACTCTTACAGTCGAAGGTGAACCAGATTTTGGTGGGACTGGAAGGAGCATCTGTCAGATGAACAATATACTCATATTCATAGGCTCAAGGGAGGAAAATGACAGAAGAGTAGAATTTGCCTTGGGGAAATTGAAACAGGTTGCAATCACCCTGAACAAAAAGAAATGCAAATTTGCAGACTTGAAGGTGAATATCCTAGGCCACCAACAGAGGGAGTGCAACCAGATTCAGACAAAATGGCAAGGGTTCGGAATATGGAACAACCTACAAGTGTATCAGAGATCAGCAGATTTGGCAAAGAAAGCAAAGCCAACTCATCACCTCCTCACTCAGAAAAGTTCAGACATGGGACATACACAGGAGAAGCCATTCTCATCAGTTAAAGCAAAGCTTATTTCTCTGCCAACATTGGCATTTTTTGATCTGAACAGAGCAACCAAGGTCTCAGCAGACACTTCTTCCTTTGGCCTAGGGGGAAATCCTCAGCAATACTGCGGTGGTGCAAGGAAACCAGTGGCATATACATCAAGAGCACTGACTCCTACTAAGCAGTGTTATATCCAAATCAAAAAGGAGATGCTGGCTCTCGTATGAGCTTGTGATTGCTTCAGCTGCTACTTGACAGACATTAAACTCCTACTTGAAAACAGACCACAAGCCACTTGTCAGCCTCCTCAGCTCAAAACACTTTGATGACTTACCTCCACATCTGCAAATATTCAGAATGAGACTTATGCGATATTGTTATGACATTGAACATATTTCCAGCAAATCTTTTATAACACCAGACACTGTCAAGGATGACATGTAAAATTGGAAGCTGATTCCACCCACATGGAAGATAACAAAACCTACTTAGCTCAGGTACATGAAAACTTCCCCCAACACAGAGCAAACTAGACAAAATTCACACTGAGTTGAAAAAGGACCAAATCTGCAGCAAGATCAAGCAACACTCTGTGCATGAATGGCCAGCTGTTCCAAAAGGAGCTCACAAATTCAGACCTTACTGGCTTGAAAGAGACACACTCACCATTCATGATGGTTTGCTACTAAAGGGCTCCAGACTCATCATTCCTGCTAGTCATCAGTCAAATCCCCAAGGACATCAAGGCATGTACAAATGTTGCCGAAGAGCGAGGTAATTCATGTGGTGGCCTGGTCTGAGCACACAGCTGAGAGATTACGTAAAGCAGTGTGAAACGTGCAGAAAACTGCACAAAAGTTATGCTGAACCTCTCTGCTCCACAGAATTCCCAGACTTTCCATGGAACAGACAGACATTTTCAAGCTGAAAAGAGATAAATATCTTCTCACTGTAGATTACTACTCATGAAATGTTTAGAAATCCAAGCTGTCCTTTACATCTTCAGCAGCAGTTATACAACACCTGAAAGATGTATTCACTCGCCATGGAGTACCAGAGACACTTGTATCAGACAACGGTCCAAAATTCTGCTGCTCAGAATTCAAAGCCTTTGCTAGAGACTATGAGTTCAAACACCAGACCCACAGGCAAATGGAGAAGTGGAAAGAACAGTACAACTATTAAGTGTCTCCTACTGAAGACAAAAGACCCTTACAGAGCACTGCTAGCTTATTGCTCCACACCTCTTGAGAATGGCTATAGTCCATCCGAATATGTCAGAGATTGAGAACAATCCTGCCTGTTCTTCCTTCCCTTCTCCAACCTCACTTACTGAACTAAGAAAATATGGGAAATTTTGAAACAACACTACATGAGAAAAGGAAGAGCATGCACGACACAAGATGTCACACATGGGGCTGCTGAACTAGCTACGAGCCCATGGTATTACAGGAAAGATTCCATCATGGACAAAGCAGTGGCTGATTGGCAGAAGGCATAGAGTGGGAATAAAAGGAGCCTTTTCTGGCTGGCTGCCAGTGACTTGTGGTGTTCTACAGGGATTTGTGTTGGGACCAATTCCTTTTAGGTTATAGGTCAATAATTTGGATGATGGAATTGATGACTTGTTGCAAAGTTTGTAGGCAATATGAAGATAGGTGGAATAGCAGGTAGTTTTGAGGAAGTAGAGAGGCTACAGAAGGACTTAAGACAGATGAGGAGAATGGGCAAAGAAATGGCAGATGGAATACAGTCTCGGGAAGGGTATGGTCATGTACTTTGGTAGAAGAAACAAAAGGGTTGACTGTTTTCCAAATGGAGAGAAAATACAAAAAACTGAGGTGCAAAGGGACTTGGGAGTCCTTGTGCAGGATTCCCTGAAGGTTAATTAGCAGATTGAGTCTGGCAACTGCAGTGTTAGCATTCATTTCAAGAGGATTAGAATATAAAAGCAAGGATGTAATGTTGAGACTTTATACATCACTGGTGAGGCCTCATTCGGTATATTGTGAGCATTTTGGGGCTCTTATCTTAGAAAGGATGTGCTGAAACTGAAGAGGGTTCAAAGGAGGTTTATGAAAATAATTCCAGGATTGAATGACTTGTCATATGAAGAGTGTTTGATGGTTCTGAGCCTGTATTCACCAGAATTGCTTGACTAATCTATTGGAGTTTTTCGAGGATGTAACCAGGAAGTTGGACAAGGGAGATCCAGTGGATGTAGTGTACCTCGATTTTCAGAAGGCATTTGATAAGGTCCCACATAGGAGATTGGTGGATAAAATCAGAGCTCATGGCATTGGGGGGAAGATATTGACGTGGATAGAAAACTGGTTAGCAGATAGAAAGCAAAGGGTAGCAGTGAATGGGTGTTTCTCGGAATGGCAGGTGGTGACTAGTGGGGTGCCACAGGGCTCGGTATTGGGACCACAGCTGTTTACGATTTACATCAACGATTTAGATGAAGACATTGAGAATAACATCAGCAAGTTCGCTGATGTACTAAGCTGGGTGGCAGTGTGACATGTGATGAGGATGTTAGGAGAATTCAGGGTGACTTGGATAGGCTGAGTGAGTGGGCAGATACTTGGCAGATGACGTTTAATGTGAATAAGTGTGAGGTTATCCACTTTGGGAGTAAGAACAGGAAGGCAGATTATTATCTGAACAGTGTAGAGTTAGGTAAGGGAGAAATACAAAGAGATCTAGGAGTCCTTGTTCATCAGTCACTGAAGGTGAATGAGCAAGTGCAGCAGGCAGTGAAGAAGGCTAATGGAATGTTGGCCTTTATTACAAAGGGAATTGAGTACAAGAGCAAGGAAATCCTTTTGCATTTGTACAGGGCCCTGGTGAGACCACAACTGGAGTATTGTGTACAGTTTTGGTCTCCAGGGTTAAGGAAGGACATCCTGGCTATAGAGGAAGTGCAGCGTAGATTCACGAGGTTAATTCCTGGGATGTCCGGACTGTCTTACGCAGAGAGGTTAGAGAGACTGGGTTTGTACACGCTGGAATTAAGGAGATTGAGAGGGGATCTGATTGCAACATATAAGATTAAGGGATTGGACAAGATAGAGGCAGGAAATATGTTCCAGATGCTGGGAGAGTCCAGTACCAGAGGGCATGGTTTGAAAATAAGGGGTAGGTCATTTAAGACAGAGTTAAGGAAAAACTTCTTCTCCCAGAGAGTTGTGGGGGTCTGGAATGCACTGCCTTGGAAGGCAGTGGAGGCCAATTCTCTGGATGCTTTCAAGAAGGAGCTAGATAGGTATCTTATGGATAGGGGAATCAAGGGATATGGGGACAAGGCAGGAACCGGGTATTGATAGTAGATGATCAGCCATGATCTCAGAATGGCGGTGCAGGCTCGAAGGGCTGAATGGTCTACTTCTGCACCTATTGTCTATTGTCTAATTCAGAAGAATGAGGAGTGGCCTCATTGAAACATCGAATAGTGAAAGGCCTCGATAGAATGGATGTGAAGAGGATGTTTCCTGTGGTGGAAGGGTCTAAGACCAGAGGCCACAGCCTCAGAATAGAGGGGTGTCCTTTTAGAATGGAGATGAGGAGGAATATAAGCCAGAGAGTGGTGAATCTGTGGAATTCTTTGCCAGAGGCAGCTGTGGAGGCCAAGTCTTCTGTATATTTAAGGCAGAGGTTAATAGATTCTTCACTGGTCAGGGCATGAGGATACAGGGAAAAAGAAGGAGATTTGGGCTGAGAGGAAAATTAGATCAGCCATGATGAAATGGCAAAGCAGACTCAAATTGGCCTAATTCTGCTCCTATATCTTATGATCTCAAACACAGAGCAAAACCTTTATCGCTGCTCAAGAGTGGTGAAGCTTTTTGGGTTTCAGACCAGTTCACCAAAGGAGCACTAGTCCGGCAGCATCCACCATGATCACTATGATCAGGACATCGTAAGGTAATATCAGATGGAAAAGGTGTGCACTCGTGCACCTTCAAAGTCCATGAAAGGTAATGAAAAAAATAAAGTGGCCAGATTCTTATAACAAGAATACTTACCTGTGATGGATGCACCTGTTCAAGAATCTCCATCCTTTCCAACACTTCCAGGAACCTATACCAGATCAGGTCGTCTATCTGTCCCACCACAGAGGTACATGGTACTCCATATCCTAATAGATTGAGGCAAGTGACTAAAGAGGCAGAATAATCCTCTCACTTTGTTGGAGTGTTCAGGTAGTCTACCCTGACCTCCATCAGAGTTAGTGTTTTTTTAAAAGTAAAAGGAGTTATAATGTTGAAAACATTTCACAAAATGAGACTGTTCAAAGAATTGGTTAAAAAAAGGAGGAAAACGAAGAGAGACGGTTAAAAACTAAGAGAAAGACAGTTATAATGTTGCCAATTCTTTTTTTATGTTTACGTAAGGAGCATAAGTTACATCCTGGCTAAAGTGAACTAAATCACTCAATTTCAGCAACTATAATTTCAAATCAGTTCTATAGACAAGAAGTACATACCTAGTTTTTCTTTTGTTTGAAAAAGGGAGATGTGGTAGTTAATAGGCTGATTCTATGTCACTCAGTTAGCCGCTTCCACATGGGTGGAGTTGGCATAATATGCATCAATGAAGTTGAGTTGAATAGCCTGCAGTCTGCAGTCTCCCTCAGTAACAAACGTAACAAAGCCCAGCAGAGATTCTTCTTCCGACGCCAGTTTAGGAAACTTAGGGCTTATCCAGACAATTTTTTTCTCAGCCATCGTTGAGAGTGTTCTGATCACCTCTATCACCATTTGGTTTCCTGCCGTCTCCTCCCTCTCCAAGTCCAAGTTACAGCGAGTGGTCCACTCAGCGGAGAAGATCACTGGCTGTCAGCTACCAACGTTAAAAGACCTGTTCATTATCAGGGTGAAGAAAAGAGCTGAAAACTCTTTTCTTCACCCAGAATAAAGAAAACTCCACTCACGCTAGCAGTCATCCATTCAGTAAGTTGCCATCAGGAAGACGCTACACCACCAGGACAATTTGCCGACCAGGAGCACATTGGGGTAGGTAATGCTGAACAGAGCTTACTCCCATTTGGAAAAGCAAGGCAGTACTGTGAGGATCATGTTTTTTTTTTATTTTTCTAGTGCCTTCAATACCATACAGCTCTCATTGCTGGGGGAAAAGCTCACGTGACACTTCCATTGTATCGTGGATAATGGACTACCTGACTACCAGACCACAGATTTTGAGACTTCAGAGCTTGTGTCAAACATGGTTATAAGCAGCACTGGGGCCCCATGGGGGACTGTATTGGCTCCTTCCTGTTTACCCTGTATACCTTGGACTTTAGATACAACACTGAGTCATGTCATCTGTAGAAATTCTCTGATGACTCAGCAAAAGTTGAGTGTATAAAGGGAGGACAGGAGGATGAATATAGGGGCCTGGTGGACGACTTTGTCGAATGGTGCACGCTGAATCATCTGCAACTCAACATCAGTAAGACAAAGAAGATAGTGATGGACTTTTGGAAGACCAAGCCTGCAATATTGATGGTGAGGATGTGGATGTGCTGAGGACCTGGGGGTGCACCTGGATGACTTGAGTGGAGCACCAACATAGACAGTGTACAAGAAGGGCCAGAGTTGCCTCTATTTCCTGAAGAGACTGAGAAACTTTGGAGTATGCAAGCCTCTCCTTCACATGTTCTACCGGTTGGTTGTTGCCAGTACAGTCTTCTATGCAGTGGTGTGCTGGGGCAATGGCATCAACAGGGGTGATGCTACAGACTCAATAAACTGATTAGAAAGGCTGACACTGTTATAGGAGTCAAACTGGACACACTGGAAGCTGTGGTAGAGCAAAGGACCCTCCAGAAATTCCTGGCAATTCTGAACAAGGTTTCTCACCCCCTGCATGCCACCTTGACTGAACAGAGGAGCACTTTCACTGATAGACTAAGACAACAGCACTTTCCCAAAGAGTGCTATATGAGGCTATTCTTACCTTCAGCCATCAGGATGTATAATGAGTCAACCTATAGCCGAGAGGTGATCTTGTAATCTTGACTTGTAAATCTTCTACATCCCATTTTTAAGGTAACTTATTTTTATTCTTTCTTACTTCTTTTTTAATATTTGTATATCTGTGCACTTGTAATGCTACTGTGACACTCTAATTTCCTTTGGGTTCAATAAAATATCTATCTACCTATCTACATGTTATCTCTGAAGTTTCCTTCCTGTAGCTATCCAGCTTCTCAACAGAACTCACTCAGGTGTGATACCCTGACTGTCCCTGAACAACATCTGTTCAATGGGCTTTCCTGCTGTCCTTGTTCTGTTGATAATTATTGAGTCTGCTCATATATTCACATTTATCTAAGTTTGGTTATTGATGTTTTTGCTAATTGTTGATTGCTCATAGCTGTTTTTCGGGTAGATGGAGCTTGTCAGCCTGGGAAGGCAGTCCATCTAAGAGAGGAAAAAGTCTGATTTCAAACCTCCGCTGCCTTGTGGCCATACCCACTCATGGGAAAGGCTTCGAGAGTAAACCCTGAGGACGAATCCGGAGCTGGAGTCCCTAAGGCAGTCAGACTTTGCCTTCAACCTCGTTCTAGCAACTCCTGCGACAACACTGGTGCCAAGCTGTTTTGGCTCTTGCCCTTCCCTTGGACAACATTGGTGTCGTGGAGAGGGGAGACTTGCTGCATGGGCAACTGCTGGTCTTCCATACAATCTTGCCCAGGCCTGTGCCCTTGAAACCATTCCAGGCACAGATCCATGGTCTCGCAAGACTAACGGATGCCACCAACAAAGCTGTTTGCACTATTGTCTTGTAAATTATTGGTTGCTTTTGTGTTGTCTGTTGTGGTATTGTCTTGTGTTTTATGCATGTTGCCAAAAACCACAATCAATTCTGGTATGTTTCACATCTATTTTCTTAGAAGTTTGCATAGATTTGGCATGTCATTCAAAACTTTGACAAACTCCTATAGATGCACGGTGTAAAGTGCTGTTCTAACCACTACACTGCTGTGCCACCATTTTTATTGGCTTCTGCCTACTGAGTGCATGGTGACCAGCATTCACTCATTAACACAATTCCCTAGTCTTATTAATTCTCTCCACTTTCTCCCTGTCACCCATATGCTAGGATGATGTAGCAACCCCTATGCCCTTGGAACAAGGAAGCAAACTAGGGCACCCAGAGGAATCTTATCAATTTAGAAATATTGCATGGGAAAGAAAGAAGCAGATATCTATAAATTCCAAAGAGATGTAATGCAAATTAACCCAAACTGGCCTGACATTAATTTACTGCAATATTTAAACATTTTAAATTTAATGTGAACTTTCATTTGCAAAATGTATAAAACTACATACAGTTATTAAAGCACTTGGCTAGTTAGATATGAATCTACAGTGAACTGTATAATTTCATTCCCTTTGGGTTCCTTAAGGTTGTTATAGCTAGGGGTGGTAGTGGGGGTAAGCTCTCACTACCCATTAAATGCTCCCAATGGCATACACCTCAAATAGCCTCTGACAATGAAGTCCAGCTCCTGGCCCTCACGTCTTTCTGACATTCAACCCCGACCTCGACCCAATGGAGGGCCTCAATTCCCATTGATTCAGTTGAAGTACTGTGATGCCCCATGATGCGTTCTTTGAAACAGTTATTGCTTGTGATTCTGTTTTAGCCACAATTTTACTTTCCTGGAATGGCTGTTCTCCTTTGTCTCTTTATGATGAATGCATGCTGCAGGAGCTGTTTTGCTGAAGGACGGATGTGTTGATCCCTGGCCATAAGAAAAAATAATTAATATAATTTTCTTGTTGTTAGAGAACACTGCAATGGAAAACACAGCATTTAAACTCCACAGCAACTTTGTTGAGTTTGTTTTGTATAAGACATGTACAAGAATATGACCATGGAAATAGGAAAGAGAATGTTGTAATAAAAACAAAATCAATATCAACACAATCATTTCATTAAAAATCATCTTAAAATGGATGTATTGTAGTAATGTGAAATTAAAAATAAGATTTCCTTCTTTAGCACAATGAAATTTGCTTTAACCTGCTGGGCATGGATTCATTACAAATGTTCTTAAGCATTGTAAAATCAAAATATATTCACATATAGAATGTCAATCATTACCAGGTTTCCAGGTATAACGGGGTCAAATAGTAAAGTTAGGACAATTGTTTAATATACTGCAGAATAAATTGATATCTTGTATCTCAAATGGGATCAGCGTAGGTGAAATAGTTTAACTAATCCTATCAACTGTAACATCTTAAAGCCATTAGAAGTGCCTGTAAAATGCAGGCCTTGCTGCTTCCACCATAAACACAAGGAAGCACACACAATTAAACAACAGGGTGTTTGGAAAGTCGGGGTTGAGATCATATTAAAAAAAGGAAGAGAACTCAGTGTAATGGAAAACAGAGAATTCTGGAAACAGCACAAGTGGTGCATAGGAGCTGGATTTCAACCTTTAAGAGAAGATTGGATAGGTACATGGATGGTAGAGGTACTGAGGGCTATGGTCCTGATGCAGATCGATGGGAGTATGCAGTTTAAATGGTTTGGCATGGACTATCTGGGCAGAAGGGCCTGTTCCTGTGCTGTACTTTTCTATGACTCTATGGCCAAGCAACATGGCTGAAAAGATAAACAACTGCCATTATAAACCTGGGTCCTAATTTTTCCAGAATTGGCATTTCCAGCATTTACAGCTTTGCAGATAATTATTTCTTTCTGGTCATTAGGAACCTTTAGGTAACATAGTTATTTTATATAGGTATATATTTTATCTGAAATATGGCTGTCAGACTGGAATAAAGCAAACTGCAAAAACATTGGGGAAGGTAATAAAAGTAACTTGACAATGTGAGAAAAATTATGGCCGGTGGTATAGTGACATCTGCACTGGACTTCGAGGTGCGTGGTCCCAGGCTTGAATCCGGCCAGCTCCTCGCACGCTTTCCAGACATGCTGGGTTGGGCATTGAGCTAGCAAATCGGCCTCATAGAAAAAAACAGATGAATACTAAAGAAACAGCAATATTGCTGCTCGATGCGTAGAGGGGAGCAACTACAACGACAATGTAAGAAAGGATGGAGAGAGACAACTGGGAAATAAACCAAGAGATCATGAGTATGGAAAAGACCGCAATCTCACTAGAAAATAGAATGCACAGAAAACAATCATATGCCAACGTAGATTTCAAAAATGTGTTTGACAAATATTTGGGAATATTTTCCAGAATAAACATAGGTAAAACAGTTGATGAGATGCATTTGGACTTTCGAAAGGCTCTGTTAAGGTGATTATGAGAGAAGATGGCTTAGGGAGCTAATACACAGGTGTGAAACAAAGCTGGAAGAGGAATAAGGGTCTTGGCCCGAAACGTCGACAGTGCTTCTCTCTATAGATGCTGCCTGGCCTGCTGTGTTCCACCAGCATTTTGTGTGTGTTGAGAGGAATAAGTGACATGTTTGGGTGGGAGCTTGTAATCAGTGAACTGATGCAGTGGTCAGTGCTGGAGCCCAGTGCCCAGTCTTCATCAATTACAAGATTTAGACCCCACCCATGATGAAGGACATGCAAGTTTCTAAATCAGAATTATGCATCAAACAAGTACACAGAAGTGGTGTGTTCCTGTACAATCCTGTGAAAAAATTCTAGGCACGTATAAATAGCTAGGGCACCTTTTTGTACAGTACTGTAGTAATTTTATATATTACACTGTGCTGCTGCTGCAAAAAAGAACAAATTTAATGACATATATGAGTGATGATAAACCTGATTCTGATATGGGTCTCTATTGTGGACTAAGAGTGGTAAGGGGGCAGGGAGAGGGAAATCATAGTTGGGTAAAGGGGAAGAGAGAGGGGAGGGAGCACCAGAGAGACACTCTGTAATGAACAATAAACCAATTGTTGGCAAACAAATAACCTTAATGGTGTCTCAGGGCTGGGTGTGTCTGCACCCACACCACACCAGCACTTGGCACACTCCTTCTCTGCCAACTGTCCCATACCCTGCTTGCAGTGCTCCACCCTCGCCATTTCCAAAATCCTTTGTTCCTGCCAGGTTTACTAACTCACTCTCCGCTTCACATTAACAAATATATACATGACTAAGACTTTTGCACAGTACTGTACATGTGCTTAAGACTGTATACCTGAAGTTTTGTCCTTTGTGCTAGAAATGATGGGTTTAGAAAATGCTGTTGGAATGGCCGAGTATTGTATTGAGAAGGTGGTAAACACAATAGCCACTGTGTATCGGTGTTAGAAAAGCTGAATTCTCAGTTTATATTTCTTATCAATACAGAAGGAAACCATTCAGTTCATGGACTCTGCTCCAGTTCTCACAGCTTTTTTGTGACTCAACTGCCACTTAGCATACAGTCAAGTGGAGTGGATTTCATCACAGTCCTCATTTGTACCTTCTAGATGGTGTAAAAGTTACGTAGAGCAATTATGATTCAGGCTTAAAGGATCAGTTTCTCAAAGACTCATGATTAACATATTCATGATGACAATGCTTTCTATAACAAAATGCAAAAGGGATAAATGGAGGTTATCTTCTAAGAAAGTACAATCACTTTGTTGCCTCATAAGTTATCCTGAAGCCGGTATTCTAAGTTTTGAAATTGAATACATGAAGATGAATTGAGCTCTAAGACAATAATTTCATGTTGTTAACAAGAAAAGAGTACCATCTAACTATTAACCAGGATGGATTGGAAGTTTTGTTCAGAGAAAAGAAAGGAATGCCATCTGTAATGCCCTGAATAAGATCTCTACTGTTATGCTGTGAGATATTCCATTTTATTAGTTTTCTGTAGAAGCTGTGTGTCCTGCTGGTGGAATATTTTGGTTTTGGCTAAAGATGAGGGCCCACATTGTTCAACTTAGGAATGTTGTGTCAATCAAATCAGGATGGTGGGATTGGGAAAAGGTTCTAGAGAGAGCTGGGTGGAGAGGGATTTGTAACAGACAGTGGTGGGGTTCTTGATATTTTGCCGGGAGATAGAGAAGAGAATATCGGGAGAGACGCCCAAAGGATTTGATCCCATGAGAAGACGCAATTGCAAGAACTGCTTCATGAGACAAAGAAGTCCAACGTGGTAAGCTCTACCAGTGGTTAGTGATGAGAGTTCAGCACTGTGAGTAACGGTTATACCCAGCTTTTGGAAGAGATGAGCTCCAACTGTCATGTGCACATTTGGGCTGGTCTAACTGTAATCGGCCCTTTAAATTTATTTTCCTTTCTTTTCTTTCTCTTAAGAACTGTTGGATAAGGCTGAAATTAATAAATATACTTTCTTTCTAATTTACTGCTGGTGTCTGATTTGTCATTTCTTGGCAACAGGTAATTTTATATGGGCAGCACTTACGCAGCATTCATCCAAATAGAAGTTCCATTAATTGGAACATCCCAACTTTCCTGTTTGGTTGAATCCCAAATCATACTGAACCTAGACATGTATTGTTTATCGAAGCTGAGTAAGTTGGCTGCTAGCAGAGTTAGCTGCCGAGTCAAGTTTGCATACGAGCCCAGTGAGAGGGTTACACATTTTTTTCAGGGAAAAGAAATGAGAAGGATCTAGCTATTAACCAGAATGGAAGTTTTGTTTGGGGAATAGAGAGGAATAACATCTATTAACCTGGACTAATATACTAGTGGGAAGGTTTGCTAATGCTGCATGGTTGAGTTTAAACTAGAGCTGCAAGAGGATGAGAACCAGAGTGCTAAAACAGTTAGTGGAAAGGTTGTGGAGGCAGATGTTGGTGAGATCTCAGGTAAAGTCAGGAATCAAAAGGTTGAGTATGGTACGAATAGAGTCCTGAGCTGGATATATGTCAATGCATGAAGTATCATAGGAAAGGAGGACGAGCTCAGAGCATGAATCAACACCAGTAATTATGACGTTGATTGGAGTACTGCACAGATGCAACAGTAGTGTTCCTGTGCCAGTCCAGCCAAGAGCTTTTAAAAGCAGGAAGATTTTCAACAAGAATTGTTGATTGGAGTACTGAGCAGACATAACAGAAGTGTTCCTGTGCTGGTCCGGTGAAGATCTTTAAAAACCCAGTCTCTATAACAGAGGGGTACAGCCTAGCGAAGCAGTCATCGTGGAAGCAGTCGTCATTACTGTAGCCTAGGGCAGAGTAGTAAGGCTTTGGCTCAACAAGGCTTCGGCAAGAACCGGTGGAGGCAAGGTAAATAGGTGAGTTCACTGATTATTCCTTATCTAAATCTTGCGATGACAGGTTGTATGTCGACAGAGCCAGTATTCTGCTCTGGGTGTCAGATGAGAGATTTCCAGGAGACTTCCAGCACAGGAAACATCCTCTCCACATCTTTCCTTATCCACCCTATCCAGTTCTTTCAACATTCAGCAGGTTTCAATAAGATTCCTCCCCCCCCCCCCGCCCCATTTTCTTCTGAATTCCAGTGAGTACAGGGCCAAAGCTGCCAAACATGCCTCATATGTTAACCCTTTCTTTCCCGGAATCATCCTCGTGAATCTCAAATGAGAACACATTCTTTTTAAGATATGGGACACAAAACTGTTGACAATACTCCAAGTGCAACCTGACTAGGGTCTTATAAAGCCTCAATATTATCTCCTTGCTTTTGTATTCCATTCCCCTTGAAATGAATGCCAATATTGCATTTGCCTTCTTTACTACAATCAAACTGTAAATTAGCCTTCTCAGAGTCTTGCAAGAGGTCTCCTAAGTACCTCTGCATCTCTGATGTTTGAACCTTCTCCCCAAAGTTTTTTTCATTTCCTTTTGTTAGGTTTTAAAAGCTTCCCAATCATCCAATTTCCCACTCCCTCTTGCTACCTTAAATGACCTTTCCTTGACTTTTATGCAGTCCTTTACTTTAAGCTCCCTAATAAGATTTGGGTTATTACACAACACTCAATCTAAGATAGTCCTTCCCCAAGTAAGTTCAATCACAAGCTGCTCTAAAAAGCCATCTCATAGACATTCAACATATTCCTTCACTCGCGATCTGACACCAACCCGATTTTCCCAATCCCCTTGCATATTGAAGTCCTCTATTACGTTTGTACAATTGTGTCATTACCCTTATTACGTGCTTTTTCCAGCTCCCTTTGCAAGCTCAACCCCACATCTTGTCTACTATTTGGAAGCCTATATATGATTCCCATAATGGTTTTTTACCCTTACAGTTTCTTAACTCCACCCACAAATATTCCACATTCTCTGACCCTATGTCACCTCTTTATAAAGATGTAATTCCATCTCTTACCAACAGAGACACACCACTGCCTATGCCTTCCTGCCTGTCTTTTTGATACAAAGTATATCCATTGATGTTAAGCTCCTAATTATGCCCTTCTTTTAGCCACGACTCAGTGATGCCCACAGTGTCATACCGACCAATCTGTAATTGTGCCACAAGTTTGTCCACCTTATTCCAAATGCTGCACACATTTAAATACACCACCTTCAGTCCCGCATTCTTTGCCCTTTTGGATTTTGCCTCTGTGGTACAATTTAACACTTTGTTAAATCATTGGCCTGTCCTTCCTTACATTCATGTTACATCCATCATCCACTTGTAAACTTGCTAGCTCACCCTTAGCTCTGTCATTTTGGTTCCCATACCCCTGGCATATTAGTTTAAAATACACCCAACAGCTCTAGTAAACCTGGCCTCAAAAATATTGGTCCCCCTTAGATTCAAGTGCAATGTGTCCCTTTTGTATTGGCCACACCTGCCCCAGAAGAGGTCCCAATTATCCAGAAATCTGAATCCCTGCCCCTGCTCCAATTCTTCAACCACGCATTTATCTGCCACCTCATTCTATTCCTATCCTCATTGTCACGTGGCACAGGCAGCAATCCCAAGATTACTGCTTCTCAACTTCCTTCTTGACTCCCAGTATTCAGCTTTCAGGACCTCCTCTCTTTTTCTACCTATGTCGTTGGTACCAATATGTACCACGACTTCTGGCTGCTCACCTTCCCTTTTCAGGATATTGTGAATGTGTTCAGAAACATCATGGACCCTGGCACCTGGGAGGCAAACTACCATCTGTGTCTTCTTTTCATGCCTACAGAATGGCCTATCTGTCCCCCTGACTATAGAGTCACCAATTCTGCTGCCACCCTCCTCAGTTTCCTACTCTTCTGAGCCACAAGGCTAGACTCAGTGCCAGAGGCACTGCCGCTATTGCTTCCCCCAGGTAGGTCATCCCCCCCAACAATACTCAAAATGGAGTACTTATTGTTGAGAGGGAAGGCCACAGGGGTGCTCTCTACTATCTGACATAATATGATTGAATTCATACTGCAATTTGAGAGGGAGAAGCCTGAATCACAAGTATCAATATCACAATGAAATAAAGGAAATTACAGAGGCATGAGAGAGGAGCTTGCCCAAGTGAATTGGATGACGGCAGAGCAGAGATGGCTGAAGTTTCTGGGAGTAGTTCACAAGGCGCAGGATGGATATGTCCCACAAAAGAAGTTGTTCTCAATTGACAGGGCGAGGCAACCATCACTGGTAAAGGAAGTTAAAGACTACATAAAAGCCAAGGAAAGAGCATATAAGGTAGCAAATGTGAGTGGAAAGTAGGCTGATTGGGAAGCTTTTAAAATCCAACAAAAGACAACTAAAAAGCTATAAGAAGGGAAAAGATGAAATATGAGGGCAAATGAGCCAATAATATAAAGCAGGATACCAAAAGTATTTTCAGTTATATGAAGAGTAAAAGGGAGGTGAGAGTTGATATTGGACCACTGGAAAATGACGCTGGTGAGGGAATAATGGAGGACAAAGAAACAGCAGATGAACTTAATGGGTAATTTGCACCTGTTTTTACTGTGGAAGACATTAGCAGCGTGCCAGAGGTCCGTGAGTGTCAGGGAGCAAGAGTGAGCGCCATTGATATTAAAAAGGGAAAAGTGCTAGGCAAACTCAAAGGTCTTAAGGTAGATAAATCACCTGGACAAGATGCAAATATCACTCCATTCTTTAAGATGGTAGGAAATCAAAAGAAGGGAAATTATAGGCCTGTTAGTCTAATGTGTTTGTGAATGTGTTGGAGTCTATTATTAAGGATGAGGTTTTGAGGTACTTGGAGACTAATGATAAAATAAGTCAAAGTCAGCATGGTTTCTGGAAAGGGAAATCTTACCTGACAAATTTGTTAGAGTTCTTCGAGGAAGTAACAAACAGGGTGGACAAAGGAGGGGCAGTGGATGTCATTTACTTGGATTTTCAGAAAGTTTTTGATGAAATGCCACATATGAACCTGCTTAACAAGATAACATCCCATGGCATTACAGGAAAGATACTGACATGGATAAAGAAATGGCTGACAGGCAGGAGGCAGCGAGGGGGAAAAAAAGGGGCCTTTTCTGGTTGGCTGCCAGTGACTAGTTGTGTTCCTCATAGGTCAGTAGCGGGTCTGCTGCTTTTCACATTGTTTGTCAATGAATTAGATAATAGAACTAATGGCTTTGTGGCAAACTTGTGGCAAAGACCATAAGACGCAGGAGCAGAATTAGGCCATCTGGCCCATCGAGTCTGCTCCACCATTCAATCATGGCTGATTCTTTTTTTGCTATCTCCTCCTCAATCCCAGTTCCCGGCCTCCTCCCCATAACCTTTGATGCTATGTCCAGTCAAGAGCCTATCAATCTCTGACTTATATACACCCAACGACCTGGCCTCCACAGCAACAAATTCCACAAATTCACCACCCTTTGGCTAAAGAAATCTCTCCGCATCGCACTTTTGAAAGAGCGCCCATCTACCCTGAGGCTGTAAAGGAACAACAGTGAGGAACATTATCTAAATGGGGAGAAGGTTCAGACAACAGAGGTGCAGAGGGGCTTGGGAGTCCTCATGCAGGACTCCCAGCAGGTTGAGCCCGTGGTAAAGGAAGCAAATGCAATATTGGCATTTATTTCATATAAAAGCAAGGAGATAATGCTGAGGCTTTATAGGACGCTAGTCAGCCTGCACGGAGTATTGTCAACAGTTTTGGGTCCCATATTTCAGAGAGGATGCGTTGTTATTGGAGAGAGTCCAGAGGAGGTTCACAAGGATGATTCCAGGAATGAAGGGCTTAACATAAGAGGAGTATTTGGCAGCTTTGGGCCTGTACTCACTGGAATTTGGAAGAATGTGTGAGGATCTCATTAAATTCTACTGAATGTTGAAAGGATTAGATAGAGTATAAATAGAGGAATGTTTCCTATGGTGAGGCTATATTACAGACCACCCAACAGTCCATGGGATTTGGAGAAACAGATTTGTAAAGAGATCGCAGACTATTGCAAGAAACATTAAGTTGTTATAGTAGGTGATTTTAACTTTCCACATATTGACTGGAAATCCCATACTGTAAAAGGACTAGATGGGAATGGAGTTTGTCAAATGTGTTCAGGAAAGTTTGCTTCATCAGTATGTGGAAGCCCCAACAACAGAGCAAGGAAAAAATACAAGATAGAAGGTGATAGGTGAACCCAGGAGAGGGGGAGAGGTGAAGTAAATTGATGCTCATGCCATCAGGTTGGAGGATACCCAGACAGAATATAAGGTGTTGCTCCTCCAACCTGAGAGTGGCCTCATTGTGACATAGAGGAGACCATGGAGAGACATTGGAATGGGAAAGGGAAGTGGAATTAAAATGGGTGGCCACTGGGAGATCCTGTTTGTTCTGTGGACGGAGCGTAGATGCCTAGTGAAACAGTCTCCCAATCTATGTCGGATCTCACCGATATACAGGAGGCCACACCAGGAGCACCAGACACAGTAAATGACCTCAACAGACTCACAGGTGGTGTCGCTTCACATGGAAGGACTGTGTCGGGCCTTGAATGGTAGTGAAGGAGGAGGTGTAGGGACAGGTATAGCATCTGTAACATTTGCAAGGATAAGTCCCAGGAGGGAGATCAGTGGGGAGGGCCGAATGGACAAGGGAGTTAGATAGATAGATAGATAGATACTTTATTCATCCCCATGGGGAAATTCAACTTTTTTTCCAATGTCCCATACACTTGATGTAGCAAAACTAATTACATACAATACTTAACTCAGTAAAAAAATATGATATGCATCTAAATCATTATCTCAAAAAGCATTAATAATAGCTTTTAGAAAGTTCTTAAGTCCTGGCGGTTGAATTGTAAAGCCTAATGGCATTGGGGAGTATTGACCTCTTCATCCTGTCTGAGGAGCATTGCATCGATAGTAACCTGTCGCTGAAACTGCTTCTCTGTCTCTGGATGGTGCTATGTAGAGGATGTTCAGAGTTTTCCATAATTGACCGTAGCCTACTCAGCGCCCTTCGCTCAGCTACCGATGTTAAACTCTCCAGTACTTTGCCCACGACAGAGCCCGCCTTCCTTACCAGCTTATTAAGACGTGAGGCGTCCCTCTTCTTAATGCTTCCTCCCCAACACGCCACCACAAAGAAGAGGGCGCTCTCCACAACTGACCTATAGAACATCTTCAGCATCTCACTACAGACATTGAATGACGCCAACCTTCTAAGGAAGTACAGTCGACTCTGTGCCTTCCTGCACAAGGCATCTGTGTTGGCAGTCCAGTCTAGCTTCTCGTCTAACTGTACTCCCAGATACTTGTAGGTCTTAACCTGCTCCACACATTCTCCATTAATGATCACTGGCTCCATATGAGGCCTAGATCTCCTAAAGTCCACCACCATCTCCTTGGTCTTGGTGATATTGAGACGCAGGTAGTTTGAGTTGCACCATATCACAAAGTCCTGTATCAGTTTCCTATACTCCTCCTCCTGTCCATTCCTGACACACCCCACTATGGCCGTGTCATCAGCGAACTTCTGCACATGGCAGGACTCCGAGTTATATTGGAAGTCTGATGTGTACAGGGTGAACAGGACCGGAGAGAGTACGGTTCCTTGCGGCGCTCCTGTGCTGCTGACCACCGTGTCAGACCTACAGTCTCCCAACCGCACATACTGAGGTCTATCTGTCAAGTAGTCCACTATCCAATCCACCATGTGAGAGTCTACTCCCATCTCCGTTAGTTTGTGCCTTAAGATCTTGGGCTGGATGGTGTTAAAGGCACTAGAGAAGTCAAGGAATGTAATCCTCACAGCACAACTGACCCCATCTAGGTGAGAGAGTGATTTGTGCAGCAAATACGTGATAGCATCCTCCACTCCCACCTTCTCCTTATACGCAAACTGAAGAGGATCCTGGGCGTGCCTGGTTTGTGGCCTCAGATTCTGTATTATCAGCCGCTCCATGGTCTTCATCACGTGCGACGTCAAGGCAACAGGTCTGAAGTCATTCAACTCCTTTGGTTGTGGTTTCTTCGGTACCGGGACAATACAGGATGTTTTCCACTGTCTGGGTACTCTTCTCTGCTCCAGGCTCATGTTGAAGATGCGCTGTAGTGGTTCTCCCAGCTCAGTCGCACAGGCCGTCAGTAATCGTGGGGAAACTCCATCCGGTCCAGCCGCCTTGCTGGTACAGATCTTCCTCAGTTGACCTTCCACCTGTGCAGCCGTAATCCTGGGCGTGGGCAAGGTCTCCTGTGAGTGGCTATTTTCCTGTGAGGGAAGTAAGCCTGGTGTGGATTTCTGCGGTGAGGATGAGATTATGCTGTCGAACCTGTTGAAGAAGTTGTTCAGCTGGTTCGCTTTCTCCACATCTCCACTTATGTTTGCCCCCCACTTTGCACCGCATCCGGTGATGATCTTCATCCCATCCCACACCTCCTTCATGCTTTTTTTCTGCATAGGGAGCGATCCCTGTAAAAAGCAGAAAGTGGGGGGGAGGGCAAGATGTATTTGGTGGTGGGATCCCATTGGAGGTGGTGGAAGTTTCAGAGAATTAACCAGAATGGAAGTTTTGTTCAGGGAATTATTCACCACCATTAAATTTGCCAATCGATGCCACTGTTTGGATTTGAGATTATCTTTAAATGAAAGAATAGTTATTTAGACTTCTGGGATAGAAAATGAATTGTAATATAACCCAAAATAATCTGTTAATAACCTGAAGCAACACACACAAAATGCTGGCAGAACTCAGCAGGGCCAAGGAGCATTTATGGAAAAAGTTTCAGGCTGAGACCTTTATTAGGACTTAGCCTGGATGCTGCCTGAGTTCCTCCAGCATTTCATGTGTTGCTCTGGATTTCTAGTATCTGCAGATTTTTTCGTGTTGATAACCTGAACTTGGTGGCAATGAATGGTTTACACTTGAAGAATATCATAAGGATGTTGCGTATAAACAGCTTTTGAGTAGGATATGGTAATACCTTCAATGTGAATGGGGATATTGTAGACAAACAGGAAAATTAATGGGAATTTATCAAAATCATTTAGTTAGATGAATCCAATTTGATAATCTAGGCTGAATTACTTAAAGATGCCTTTCTGGTTAAAGTTAGGAAAGTGTATTAGAATAGTTAATAAATAGTTTTTATTTGGAAATGCTTGTTTCTTTAACCTATGAGCATTAGAACAACATCCCAAATGAAAATCAATAAAGTGTACATGTGGATATCTGAACTCAAGTCAGACAAAGCTCAACAGCTCAGGCCAGGATGGGGTCAAAGCTCACTAGGTCAGGCCAGGATGGGGTCAAAGCTCACCAGGTCAGACCAGGATGGGGTCAAAGCTCACCAGGTCAGGCCAGGATGGGGTCAAATCTCACTAGGTCAGGCCAGGATGGGTCAAACTTTGAGTGTTTCTGGGCAGCATCCAACAGTGAAATGATTTTCTTAAACAGTGCACCAGCCTCCACAAGAGACCATAATGGATATTTCTTTGAACCTTTACAGAGGCAGGAAAAATGTATAAAGTGTAACTTCAAATATTAATTTCAATGTCAAATTTGTTACAGAAAGAAATCAAAGGGAAAATTAAAAAGGAAAGGAAACTTTAATGGTTATAAAATGTCCAGCAATAATTAAATTCCTATGAAAAAATACATTTAAAAGTTTGTTCTGTGGTAACTAACACTTCACACTATGAAATGTGTACTTAAAACCTCAATGTAAATGACAACTTGTGCTGATACTTTCCATGGGTAGGTTTATCGTTGTACTCTTAATGTCAGTAAAATTTGAATTCTCAGTAAAGTATCCGCTTTGGATCATGGGGATACACATCTTGCATTTCCAGTTTTATTGTGAATAGCAGAAGTCGTACACCAGGTTAATTTTTGATAATGGTTGGCATGATAGCCATTTCTGAAGCAAAGTTTATGTTGATGAAAATTGTATTAAGAATTAAGACTGTAAGCATACTGTCATTTCAATTGTGATGCTATTGTCTAATTTTGCATATTCTGTTTGGTAATAAGTTTATTGCTCAATTGTATCTGATCTGGAAATGAAATTGATATACATCTACATTCCCTATGTTTCGCCCCAACTAGAAGTTGGAAAAATTGTTAGCAGGCTGCTCACCATGAAGTGAATTTAAAAATTACACCCTGTAATGTTATAATTAAAGGAATTGATCAATATTTTAAAACTCACTCACCTTGTCAAACAAATTTGCACAAAATCCTGAGCGTTCTCAGAAAACTGATCATGAAGAGTGGGCATCGGCCCTCGATGTGCTCCAATGTAAAACATGGCTGCCATCTTGTCCATGTGTCCCAAAGGTGGTTTCCCAGATGCCATCTCAAACACAGTGCAGCCTATACTCCAAATATCAGATTTTCTGCCATGTCCGGTCTGATTAATCACTTCAGGTGCCATCCAATAAGGTGTTCCATGCATTGATTTTAACATTTCAGTCTGCGTGTCATTCATATTTACACATGCCATATACTTAGCACATCCAAAATCGATGAGCTTTATCACACCATTAGGCATAAGCATGACATTGTTTCCTTTAATATCCCTGTGAATTACATTGTTATCATGTAAATAATCCACTCCTTTTAAAATTTGTTTAGTATATCCACAAAATACAGGCTCTGATAATGGCCCAAAACAACTTATAATACTTGCTATGGATCCTCCAGGAACAAACTCCATGAATATACTGACAACATTGGCCTCTAGGTTTGTACCTAGGAAACGCACAATGTTGACGTGCTTTAGAGCTTTAAGTAGCTCAATTTCCTCTTCCAGTTTTTGATATTCCTTTTCTGCTGCAGTTTGATTTGTTGAATCCAAGCCAATCTGTTTAACAGCAATTAATTGACCTTGACTGGTTAGACCACAATATACCTAAACCAAAAAAAAAACATTTTGTTAATTGTTCAATTTTTCAGGATCTGGGCATCCTGAAATGAGGTGACCTGTGTTTCATTTGGACAAAAAGCAATACTTACTGTCTTTCTACTCAGTCCTGTGAAATTCTCCCTATCTTAATGCAGTTTCTTTTCTGTAACATACAATATTACAGCACAGTACAGGCCCTTCAACCCACAATGTGCTGACCTTTTAACCCACTCAAAAGTTTTTTAAATTTGATTTTATTGAGATACAGCACAGAATAGGCCCTTCCGGCCCTTCAAGCTGCACTGCCCAGCAATCCCCCGATTTAATCCTAGCCTAATCACAGGATAATTTACAATGATCAATTAACCTACCACCCAGTGCTTTGGACTGTGGGAGGAAACCTGTACATTCATGGGGAGAACATACAAACTCCTTACAGGTAGTGACAGGAATTGAACCTGGGTCACCTGTACTGCAATGCTTTGTGTTAACCACTACTGTACCATGCCACCTTCAATCTAACCTTTCCTTCCCACATAGTCCTCCAATTTTCTATCATCCATGTGCCTATCTCAGTACTTCTTGAATGTATCTGCCTCTACCACCTCCCCTGGCAGTGCGTTCGACATACTCACCTTCCTCTGTGTAAAACACTTAACTCCAACATTCCCCTATACTTTCCTCCAGTTACTTTAAAATTATGCCCCCTTGTATTAACCATTTCCACCTGAGGAAAAAGTCTCTGGCTGTCCACTTGATCTATATCTCATTATCTTATACACCTCTATCAAGTCACCACTCCTTTACTGCTAAGAGAAAAGCAACCAACTCACTATCAACCTATTTTCATAAGATATGCCCTCTAGTCCAGGGAGCATCCAGGTAAATCTTCTCCATATCCTCTCTAAAGCTTCCACATCCTCCCTATAATGAGTGAACAGAACTGAACAGAATATTCCAAATGGGGCTTAACCAGGGTTGTATGGACCTGTAACATTACCCCCCAGCTATGGAATTCAATCCCTGGACTAACAAAGGCCAACGCATCATATGCCTTCTTAACAACCCTATCAATTTATCCAGTAACTTTGAGGGATCTATGGATGTTTATACACAAAAAAATGAGCAAAAATGGAGCAGGCATATCAAACCCAAAATCCCCCTCCCCTACACACAAAGAAAAGGCTGGGTGAAAAACATAGAATATAAAAAACTATAAGAGTGAAAAAAGTCCATAGTCCAAGTCCATATCCAAACCACAGAAAACCTGAGTAACATTCTCCAGCAGGCCACATGGGCTCTCCACTCTGGCAGCAGAGTGATCCCAGCAGCGATCAAAAGGCAGGCTTCCCTCTCCATAGCAGAGTGATCCCACCAGCGATCAAAAGGCAGTCTCCCCTCTCTGACAACAGAGCGATCCCCCAGCGATCAAAAGGCAGTCTCCCCTCTCCAGTAACAGAGCGATCCCAGCAACGATCAAAAAGCAGTCTCCCCTCTCTGACAGCAGAGCGATCCCAACAGTGATCAAAAGGCAGGCTTCCCTCTCCAGTAACAGAGCGATCCCAGCAGCGATCAAAAGGCAGTTTCCCCTCTCTGACAGCAGAGCGATCCCAACAGTGATCAAAAGGCAGGCTTCCCTCTCAGGTAGCAGAGCGATCCCAGCAGTGATCAAAAGACAGTCTACACTCTCCGACAGCAGAGCGATCCCCCAGCGATCAAAAGGCAGTCTCCCCTCTCCAGTAACAGAGCGATCACAGCAGCGATCAAAAGGCAGTCTTGCCTCTCCATAGCAGAGCGATCCCACCAGTGATCAAAAGGCAGTCTCTCCTCTCGGGCAGCAGAGTGATCCCACCAGTGATCAAAAGGCAGTCTTGCCTCTCCATAGCAGAGTGATCCCACCAGCGATCAAAAGGCAGTCTACCCTCTCCATAGCAGAGTGATCCCACCAGCAATCAAAAGGCAGTCTACCCTCTCCATAGCAGAGTGATCCCACCAGCGATCAAAAGGCAGTCTACCCTCTCCATAGCAGAGTGATCCCACCAGCGATCAAAAGGCAGTCTCCCCTCTCTGACAGCAGAGCGATCCCAACAGTGATCAAAAGGCAGGCTTCCCTCTCCAGTAACAGAGCGATCCCAGCAGCGATCAAAAGGCAGTCTTGCCTCTCCATAGCAGAGTGATCCCACCAGTGATCAAAAGGCAGTCTACCCTCTCCATAGCAGAGTGATCCCACCAGCGATCAAAAGGCAGGCTTCCCTCTCCAGTAACAGAGCGATCCCAGCAGCGATCAAAAGGCAGTCTCCCCTCTCTGACAGCAGAGCGATCCCAACAGTGATCAAAAGGCAGTCTACCCTCTCCATAGCAGAGTGATCCCACCAGCGATCAAAAGGCAGTCTACCCTCTCCATAGCAGAGTGATCCCACCAGCGATCAAAAGGCAGTCTACCCTCTCCATAGCAGAGTGATCCCACCAGCGATCAAAAGGCAGTCTCCCCTCTCTGACAGCAGAGCGATCCCAACAGTGATCAAAAGGCAGGCTTCCCTCTCCAGTAACAGAGCGATCCCAGCAGCGATCAAAAGGCAGTCTTGCCTCTCCATAGCAGAGTGATCCCACCAGTGATCAAAAGGCAGTCTACCCTCTCCATAGCAGAGTGATCCCACCAGCGATCAAAAGGCAGGCTTCCCTCTCCAGTAACAGAGCGATCCCAGCAGCGATCAAAAGGCAGTCTCCCCTCTCTGACAGCAGAGCGATCCCAACAGTGATCAAAAGGCAGTCTACCCTCTCCATAGCAGAGTGATCCCACCAGCAATCAAAAGGCAGTCTACCCTCTCAATAGCAGAGTGATCCCACCAGCGATCAAAAGGCAGTCTTGCCTCTCTGACAGCAGAGCGATCCCAACAGTGATCAAAAGGCAGGCTTCCCTCTCCAGTAACAGAGCGATCCCAGCAGCGATCAAAAGGCAGTCTTGGCTCTCCATAGCAGAGTGATCCCACCAGTGATCAAAAGGCAGTCTACCCTCTCCATAGCAGAGTGATCCCACCAGCGATCAAAAGGCAGGCTTCCCTCTCCAGTAACAGAGCGATCCCAGCAGCGATCAAAAGGCAGTCTCCCCTCTCTGACAGCAGAGCGATCCCAACAGTGATCAAAAGGCAGTCTACCCTCTCCATAGCAGAGTGATCCCAGCAGCGATCAAAAGGCAGTCTCCCCTCTCTGACAGCAGAGCGATCCCAACAGTGATCAAAAGGCAGTCTACCCTCTCCATAGCAGAGTGATCCCACCAGCGATCAAAAGGCAGGCTTCCCTCTCCAGTAACAGAGCGATCCCAGCAGCGATCAAAAGGCAGTCTCCCCTCTCTGACAGCAGAGCGATCCCAACAGTGATCAAAAGGCAGTCTACCCTCTCCATAGCAGAGTGATCCCACCAGCAATCAAAAGGCAGTCTACCCTCTCCATAGCAGAGTGATCACCCCAGCGATCAAAAGGCAGTCTCCCCTCTCTGACAGCAGAGCGATCCCAACAGTGATCAAAAGGCAGGCTTCCCTCTCCAGTAACAGAGCGATCCCAGCAGCGATCAAAAGGCAGTCTTGCCTCTCCATAGCAGAGTGATCCCACCAGTGATCAAAAGGCAGTCTACCCTCTCCATACAGAGTGATCCCACCAGCGATCAAAAGGCAGGCTTCCCTCTCCAGTAACAGAGCGATCCCAGCAGCGATCAAAAGGCAGTCTCCCCTCTCTGACAGCAGAGCGATCCCAACAGTGATCAAAAGGCAGTCTACCCTCTCCATAGCAGAGTGATCCCACCAGCAATCAAAAGGCAGTCTACCCTCTCCATAGCAGAGTGATCCCACCAGCGATCAAAAGGCAGTCTACCCTCTCCATAGCAGAGTGATCCCACCAGCGATCAAAAGGCAGTCTCCCCTCTCTGACAGCAGAGCGATCCCAACAGTGATCAAAAGGCAGGCTTCCCTCTCCAGTAACAGAGCGATCCCAACAGTGATCAAAAGGCAGTCTCCCCTCTCCGACAGCAGAGCGATCCCCCAGCGATCAAAAGGCAGTCTCCCCTCTCCAGTAACAGAGCGATCCCAGCAGCGATCAAAAGGCAGTCTTGCCTCTCCATAGCAGAGTGATCCCACCAGTGATCAAAAGGCAGTCTCTCCTCTTGGGCAGCAGAGTGATCCCACCAGTGATCAAAAGGCAGTCTTGGCTCTCCATAGCAGAGTGATCCCACCAGTGATCAAAAGGCAGTCTACCCTCTCCATAGCAGAGTGATCCCACCAGCGATCAAAAGGCAGGCTTCCCTCTCCAGTAACAGAGCGATCCCAGCAGCGATCAAAAGGCAGTCTCCCCTCTCTGACAGCAGAGCGATCCCAACAGTGATCAAAAGGCAGGCTTCCCTCTCCAGTAACAGAGCGATCCCAGCAGCAATCAAAAGGCAGTCTCCCCTCTCTGACAGCAGAGCGATCCCAACAGTGATCAAAAGGCAGGCTTCCCTCTCAGGTAGCAGAGCGATCCCAGCAGTGATCAAAAGACAGTCTACCCTCTCCGACAGCAGAGCGATCCCCCAGCGATCAAAAGGCAGTCTCCCCTCTCCAGTAACAGAGCGATCCCAGCAGCGATCAAAAGGCAGTCTTGCCTCTCCATAGCAGAGTGATCCCACCAGTGATCAAAAGGCAGTCTCCCCTCTCCATAGCAGAGTGATCCCACCAGTGATCAAAAGGCAGTCTCCCCTCTCCATAGCAGAGTGATCCCACCAGTGATCAAAAGGTAGGCAGGCATGCTCACCTTCTGCATTCACCTCTATGTTTCGATCACTTTAATCGGCAGAATGGAGTTGAACGTTGGTTTGTGCCACCACGTTGACACTCACTGCCTTTGCTTCCCAGAATCCTCTTAGAGACTGCAGACCAACGGAAAATTCAAACCATCTCCAAACTGCAAATCACAGGCTCCAGCAGTTCCAGAATCACATTCAAGAATAAACACAAATGTAAAAGTCATAAAAGAAGTGAAATATAGGGTTTCCCTGGTCTATCCAGAAGATGTAAACTGTGGGAGCATTGTATGCAGGCACCATCTGGCTAGATATATTCCAGTGCTTTTGAAATTAATGCTAACATTGCATTTGTCTTCCTCACCACAGACTCAGCCTGCAAATTAACCTTTAGGGAATCCTGCACAAGGACTCCCAAGTCCCCTTGTGCCTCAGTTTTTTGTTTTTTTCTCCCCATTTAGAAAATAGTCAACCCTTTAGTTTCTTCTACCAAAGTGCATGACTATACACTTCCTGACACTATTCCATCTGCCACTTCTTTGGTCATTCCCCTAATCTGTCGAAGTCCTCTGTAGCCTTTTACTTCCTCAAAACTACCCATCAATCTACCTGTCTTCGTATCATCAGCAAACTTTGCAACAAACCCATCAATTCCACCATCCAAATCACTGACATATAACATAAAAAGAATCAGTCCCAACACAGAACCCTACGGAACACCACTGGTCACTGACAGCCAGCCAGTGACTACCCTGCTTGCTACTTTTTCAGAGAATTCAAACAGATTTGTCAGGCAAGATTTTCCCTTGAGAAAACCATGCTGACTATGGCCTATTTTATCATGTGCCTCCAAGTACCCTGAAACCACATCCTTGACAATCAACTCCAAAATCTTTCTGACCACTGAAGTCAGACTCACTGGCCTATAATTTCCTTTCTTTTGCCTCTCTCCCTTCTTGAAGAGAGGAGTGACATTTGCAGTTTTCCAACCTTCCAGAACCATTCCAGAATCTAGTACAGAACCATTTAAACTGCCTAATCCCATCGACCTCCACCGGGACCACAGCCCTCTGTACCCCTACCATCATGTACCTATCCAAACTTAGCATAAACATTGAAATCAAGCTGGCAGCTCATTTCACACTCTCATGACCTTCTGAATGAAGAAATTGCCCCTGATCTTCCCTCAAATTTCTCACCTTTCACCCTTAACCCATAATCTCTGATTCTAGTCCCACCCAACCTCAGTGGAAAAAGCTGCTTGCATTTACCCTATCTGTACTCCTCATAATTTTGTATACCTCTAACAAATCTACTCTCTGTCTTCTGAGTTCCAAGGAATAAATTCCTAACTTATTCAAGCTTTTCTTATAACTCAGGTCCTCCAGACCCAGCAACATCATTGTAAATTTTCTATATACTCTTTCAACCTTACTTACATCTTTCCTGTAGATAGATGACCAAAACTGCACACAATATTCCAAATTAAGTCTCGTCAAACTTCAACATAACATCCCACCTCCTGTACTCAATACATTGATTTATGAAGGCCAATATGCCAAATGCTTCCTTAATGGCTCTATCTACCTGTGACAGCACTTTCAATAAATTATGGATGTGCATTCCCAGATACCTTTCTTTGTTCTACCACATTCAAGACAAGTATTTTTTTTAAACTGCCCCTTTGTACATCTGACCAACTTCACCAAATTGGAATTATGTTTTGCATTTTTACCAGAGCAAGAGCTTTACACATTACCATAGAACCATAGAACACTACAGCACAGTACAGGCCCTTCAGCCCTCCATGTTGTGCCGACCCATATAATCCTTAAAAAAAAGTTTAAACTCACACTACCCCATACCCCTCTATTTTTCTTTCATCCATGTGCCTGTCCAAGAGGCTCTTAAATACCCCTAATGTTTTAGCCTCCACCACCATCCCTAGCAAATCATTCCAGGCACTCACAACCCTCTGTGTAAAAAACCTACCCCTGATGTCTCCCCTAAACTTCCCTCCCTTAATTTTGTACAGATGCCCTCTGGTGTTTGCTATTGGTGCCCTGGGAAACAGGTACTATCCACCCTATCTATGCCTCTCATAATCTTGTACTCCTCTATCAAGTCCCCTCTCATTCTTCTACGCTCCAAAGAGAAAAGTCCCAGCTCTGCTAACCTTGCTTCATATGAATTGTTCTCCAATCCAGGCAACATCCTGGTAAATCTTCTCTGCACCCTCTCCATAGCTTCCACATCCTTCCTATAATGAGGTGACCAGAATTGAACACAATACTCTAAGTGCGGTCTCACCAGAGATTTGTAAAGTTGCAACATGACCTCTCTACTCTTGAACTCAATCCCCCTGTTAATGAAGTCTAGCATCCCATAGGCCTTCTTAACTACCCTATAAACCTGTGCAGCAACCTTGAGGGATGTATGGATTTGAACCCCAAGGTCCCTTTGTTCATTCACACTCTTAAGTAACTGACCATTAATCCTGTACTCAGTCTTCTGGTTTGTCCTTCCAAAATGCAGCACCTCATACTTGTCCGGATTGAACTCCATCTGCCATTTTTCTGCCCAACTCTGCAGCCCGTCTATATCCTCTTGTAACCTTCGACCACCTATAGCTCCATCCACAACTCCTCCAATCTTCATGTCATCTGCAAACTTACTCACCCATCCTTCCACCTCTACATCCAGGTCATTTATAAAAATCACAAATAGCAGGGGTCCCAGGACAGATCCCTGCAGCATTCCACTAGTCACCGACCTCCAGGCAGAATACTTTCCTTCCACAACTACCCTCTGCATTCTTCCTTTAAGCCAATTTTTTATCCAAACAGCCAAGGTTCCACTTATCCCATGCCTCATGACTTTCTGGATGAGTCTCTCATGAGGGACCTTGTTAAATGCTTTGCTAAAGTCCATGTAGACCACATCCACTGCCCTACCCTCATCAATTTCTTTTGTTACCTCTTCAAAAAACTCAATCAGGCTCGTGAGGCACGATCTTCCCTTCACAAAGCCATGTTGACTATCCATGAGTAGACTGTACTTCTCCAAATGCTCACAGATCCTATCCTTAAGAATCCGTTCCAGTAGTTTGCATACCACTGACGTAAGACTCACCGTTCTATAGTTCCCAGGTTTCTCCCTATTACCTTTTTTAAACAAGGGAACTAACTACAAAGTACATTTGCCATTCTCCAGTCCTCCAGCACTTCCCCTGCAGCCAAAGAGAATTCAAAGATCATGGCTAATGCTCCTGCGATCTCTTCTCTCAATTCCCACAACAACCTGGGGTGTATCATATCCGGCCCTGGGGATTTATCAATCTTAATGTTTTTAAGAAGATCCAGAACTTCTTCGTCCTTAATCTCCACATTATCCAGCACACAGGCCCGCTCTACTTCGACCTCATCCTGATCAAGATCCTTTTCACTTGTGAATACTGAAGCAAGGCATTCATTTAGGACCTCCCCAACCTCCTCCGCCTCCAGGCACATGTTGTCCTCTTTATTCTTTAGCGGTCCCACCTTTGTTCTCGTCATCCTACTATTCTTCACATATGCATAGAATGCCTTGGAGTTCTCCTTAATCCTACATGCCAAGGCCTTCTTCGAGCTCTCCTAAGTCCTTTCTTTAGCTCCTTCCTGACTACCCTATATTTCTCATAAGCCCCTCCTACTTCCTGCTTTTTGTATCTAACATATGCTTCTTTTTTCCTCTTGACGAGTTGCCTCACATGTTACGTCAGCCACGGTTCCCTTTTCCTACCATTTTTTCCTTAGTGGGACAAACCTATCCTGAACCCAGCTGAAGTGGTCCCTAAACTTCTCCTACAATACTTCTGTGTTTTCCCCTTTGAACATCTGTTTCCAATTTACTCTCGCTAGTTCCTGCCTCATCCCTTCAAAGTTAGCCCTTCCCCAGTTAAGCTCTTTACCATTTCATTTGATTTTATCCCTTTCCATAGCTATGCTGAAGCTAAGGGAGTTGTGGTCACTCGCACTAAAATGCTCCCCCACCAAGAGGTCTGTCACCTGACCAGGTTCATTACCCAGAGCTAGATCCAGTATAGCCTCTCCTCTCATTGGCAGGTCCACATACTGTGTCAGGAGTCCTTCTTAAACACACCTGACAAATTCAGCCCCATCTATCCCCCTTGCACTCAGGAGGTGCCAGTCAATATGAGGGAAGTTGAAATCACCAATAACTACTACCCTGTGTTTCCTGCACCATTCTAAAATCTGTCTGCTTATCTGCTCCTTGGTGTCCTGAGGGCTATTTGGGGGCCTATAGGCTACTTCCAGCACAGTGATTGATCCCTTCCTATTTCTGACTTTCACTCAGACTGACTCCGTGGACACTCCTTCTGCAGCGTCCTCCCTTTCTTTTCTTTTTTTAAAAATTTTTTTAATTAGTTTTTCAAAACATTTTACAAATTAAAAACCCCAATTCCCAATGAGGAGCATTAATACAGTGCAAAATTAAGCATACAATAACAATATGCTACAAAGGAAGAGAATTTAACAAAAGAGCACCAAAGTTAAAGACAAGCTTAGTGTCCTCCCCAAGCCCCACAACACAAGAAAAAAAACAACAACTCCAGACTGACCACAACACAATATAGAGAGTATAAGTCAGGACAGTCAAACTCCCAGACTGTGAATACACTTAGCAACAGAGGGTAATAATGCCTACTACCAGAAAAAAAAAGGGAGCTGGAAGCAAGGGACCGAAAAGAAGAAAAAAAAAGAAAAAAAAACCCTAGTCAAGAGGAAGGTTATGAAAGTACTCAATAAAAGGTCCCCAGACCTTACGGAACTTTAGATCCGAATTAAGAACTGAATAATGAATTTTTTCGAGGTCCAAGCAGGCCATAATGTCGTTAAGCCATTGCGCATGAGTGGGCGGGGCAATATCTCTCCATCTAAGCGTCCTCCCTTTCTATAGCCGTGATACTATCCCTGACCAGCAATGCCACTCCCCCCCTTTTCTACCTCCCATCCTATTCCTTTTAAAACACCTGAACCCCAGGACCTGCATCATCCAATCCTCCCCTCCCTCCAACCAAGTTTCAGTAACGGCCACAACATCATAGTTCCACGTACTAATCCATGCTCTAAATTCATCCTCCTTGTTCCTAATACTCCTAGCATTGAAATAGACACATTTCAACCCCTTTAACTGGCTACAATTATGTTCTGTCCCCTGCCTGTCCTTCCTCATCAACTCAGAACTCTTAGCATCATGCCCTTTTCCTTCTATCTTAATACCTGCACCCACATTCTGATTCCCACCCCCCTGCCAAACTAGTTTAAACCCTCCCCAACAGCTCTATCAAACCTGCCCGCCAGAATATTGGTCCCCCCAGGATTCAAGTGCAACCCGTCCTTTTTGTACAGGTCACACCCGCCCCAAAAGAGGTCCCAATGATCCAGAAATCTGAATCCCTGCCCCCTGCTCCAATCCCTCAGCCACACATTTATCCTCCATCTCATTCTATTCCTATTCTCACTATCGCGTGGCACAGGCAGTAATCCAGAGATTACTACCTTTGAGGTCCTGCTTTTCAACTTCCTTCCCAACTCCTGCTAATTACTGCTGTTGATACTTTAGAATTATTTGAATCAGATTTATTATCATGGACATGTGTTATGAAATATGTTATCTTGAAGCAGCAGTACAGTGAATGACATAAATATCACGATAAACTACAAAATTAAATAAATAGTGGAATAGCTGAGCTTAAACCAGGATAATTCTGGAGCACAAGAGCCACATCCAGACTGACCTCATAGCCTCGGAAATACCCAGTACTAAAAGCTATTTCTTAAAATTATGTGTATAGAGTGAATAGAATTGGCTGAAGACTGGTTTCTGTGACGGGGATGGAGGAAATTACAAGCAGGAAATTACAAATGAGATGTAGTAGATGTGGTGTACTTGTATTTTCAGAAGGCCTTTGACAAGGTGCCGCACATGAGGCTGCTTAGCAAGATAAGATCCCATGGAATTACAAAGGAGTTACTAGCATGGGTGGAGCATTGCCTGACCGGCAGAAAACAGAGAGTGAGAATAAAGGGATCCTATTCTGCCTGGTCACCAATGGAGTTCCACAGGGGTCGGTGTTGGGAGCATTGCTTTTTACGATGTATATCAATGATTTGGACTATGGAATTAATGGATTTGTGGCTAAATTTGCCAATGATACATAGATAGGTGGAGGAGCGAGTGGCGTTGAGGAAATAGAGAGCCTGCAGAGAGACTTAGATAGTTTAGAAGAAAGGGCAAAGAAGTGGCAAATGAAATACAATGTTGGAAAGTGTATGGTCATGCACTTTGGTAGAAGAAATACACGGGCAGACTATTATTTAGATGGGGAGAGAATTCAAAATGCAGATATGCAAAGGGATTTCGGAGTCCTTGTGCAGGATACCCTAAAGGTTAACCTCCAGGTTGAGTCGGTTGTGAAGAAGGCGAATAGAATGTTGACATTCATTTTTAGAGGTATAGAATACAAGAGCAGGGATGTGATGTTGAGGCTCTATAAGGCATTCGTGAAACCACACTTGGGAGTATTGGGTGCAGTTTTGGGCTCCTTATTTTAGAAAGCATATATTCACATTCGATAGGGTTCATAGAAGACTCACAAGACTGATTCTAGGAATGAAAGGGTTACTGTATGAGGAATGTCTGGCAGCTCTTGGGCTGTATTCCCTGGAGTTCAGAAGAATGAGGGGAGATCTCATAGAATAATTCCAAATTTTAAGAGGCCTGAACAGATTAGATTTGTCAAAGTTATTTCCCATGGTAGGAAAGTGAAGACAAGAGGGCACAACTTCAGGATTGAGGGTCATCCATTTAAAACAATCATGTGGAGAAATTACTTTAGTCAGAGGGTGGTAAATCTGTGGAATTTGTTGCCATGAGTGGCTGTGGAGGCCAAGTCATTGGGTGTATTTAAGGCAAAGATAGATAGGATTTTGATTAGCCAGGGCATCAAAGGGTTGAGGTACTAAGCTGGAAAAAGGTCAAATTTGAAAAAATGAAAAAGGATCTAAAAAGCATGGATTGGGACAGGTTGTTCTCTGGCAAGAATGTGATTGGTAAGTGGGAGGCCTTCAAAGAAGAAATTTTGGAAGTGCAGAGTTTGTATGTTCCCGTCAGGATTAAAGGCAAAGTGAATAAGAATAAGGTGCCTGTGAAGAACCACAGTAAGCTTAAAACTAAGACAGCAGGTAAAGGTGATAAAGATAAAAATTAATTTTACCCAAAATGTTTACAATTCAACAGCCCTGTTCTAGAGTCCAAACTTGAATCAGCTCAACAAACACCTCAACTATAACAACATAGTAAATACTCCTCAAACCAAGAGACACCACTCCTCTCTCTTTCCATCTTGTTTTCCAGCAGTTGGCACCCAGCTTAGTGGTGCATTACTGCCACCTTCTGCTCCGGAGTGTGCAATAGACTCATATTCTAAATCCCTTCACCCAATCTCACACACACATACCCTAACCTATCCCTGACCCTAACTTTATCCACCCATCTTTAGCCATCCTAGTACCCTATTCCTGTTTATCCATCATATACTATAAAAAAAATCCTGTAACCCTTAAGAAAGCTAAAAGTACCCTAACCTGTGCTCTCTCACCCATGCTCAGTAACCCTTTTAATGTGAATTCCTGCACCCCCAATTCCCTTAGATTAATTCTCACCATCTCTCTCTGTATCCCATACTTCCTGCAACTCAGAACTACATGTTCTACTGACTCCTCTTCCTGACATTCCTCACACAGTCCTGTCTGGTGTTTCCCTATCAATTTCAATGTTTGGTTTAGTGCACAGTGCCCCAACCTTAACCTAGTCCACACAATTTCCTCTCTTCTGTATCTACTACCTACCCTAGTACCTGCAACACTTTTTTGTATTTGATATAAATGCCTCCCTCTTCTATCTTTCTTGCCACATTTGGAGACACCACTCCTCTGCCGACTGCAGGTTTATATTCATGCTGGCCAGTCCATAGTAAATTGCAGGGGAGAGAAAACATTCCTCTCCTTAAAAAGATACGGCATAAATGAAGCAGCTCCAGAGAACACCCCTCTGGCTGTAGCAGAATGGCACAATGCAATTATCCAGCCCCATCTATTTAGGCAACAGCTCAGTCATTCAAGAGAACTACCATCTGATTGAAAAGTTTATTATTCTGTTTCTATGTGCGACTAGTTTATATTTGCGTTTCTTGAAATTCTGTAATTAATTCAACGGCTCCTTGGTAGAGATCGTAAAGAGCACCAAATTTCTTGGTGTTTACCTGATGGAGAATTTCACCTGGTCCCTCAACACTAGCTCCATAGCAAAGAAATCCCAGCAGCATCTCTACTTTTTGCAAAGGCCGAGGAAAGTCCATCTCCCACCCCCCCACCCCCCCATCCTCATCACATTCTACAGGGGTTGTATTGAGAGCATCCTGAGCAGCTGCATCAGAAAGTGTTGCCTGGTTCAGAAATTGCACCATCTCAGATCACAAGACCCTGCAGTGGATAGTGAGGTCATCTGCCAAGATCATCAGGGTCTCTCTTCCCGCCATCACGAACATTTACACTACACGCTGCATCCGCAAAAGAAACAGCATTATGAAGGACCCCATGCATCCCTCATACAATCTCTTCTCCCTCCTGCCGTCTGGGAAAAGGCTCCAAAGCATTCAGGCTCTCACGACCAGACTATGTAACAGTTTCTTCCCCCAAGCTATCAGACTCCTCAATACCCAGAGCCTGGACTGAAACCTTGCCCTATTGTCCTATTTATTGTAATGCCTGCACTGTTTTGTGCACTTAATGCAGTCCAGTGTAGGTCTGTGGTCTAGTTTAGCTTTCTCTGTGTTGTTTTTTTACATAGTTCAGTCTAGTTTTTGTACTGTGTCATGTAACATCATGGTCCTGAAAAACGTTGTCTCATTTTTACTATGCACTGTACCAGCAGTTATGGTCGAAATGACAATAAAAGTTGACTTGACTTGACTAATTGTACATCCTGTGGAGGGCAGTAATATACATAGATGTGTCTAGACCGCTGGAAATAGAAGAAGAAGAGGAGGAAGAAGAAGAAGAAGCTCAGTCATTTGCCAGATTATCAGGAGGATGGTCAGCTACAGGACACTTAATATACCTGGTTGATGGTGCGGCTGGTAATTGCAGCTGCCACAGGAACCTTGGTTTTTGAGGGATATTGGAAATCTGATAAAGAAGAAGAGAGAGAAGTATGACAGGTATAGGTAACAAGGAGCAAATAAGGTGTTTGAGGAGTATAAAAAGTGCAAGAAAATACTTAAGAAAGAAATCAGGAGGGCTAAAAGAAGACATGAGATTGCTTTTGTAGTTAAGGTGAAGGATAATCCTAAGAGCTTCTACAGATATATTAAGAGCAAAAGGATAGTAAGGGATAAAATTGATCTTCTTGAAGATCAGAGTGGTTGGCTATGTATGGAACCAAAAGAAATGGGGAAGATCTTAAATGTTTTTGTTTGGCATCTGTATTTACTAAGGAAACTGGTAGGAGTCAATGGAAATAAGGCAAACAAGTAGTGAGGTCGTGGAACCTATACAGATTGAAGAGGAGGAGGTGCTTGCTGTTTTGAGGCAAATAAGAGTAGACAAATCCACAGGACCTGACAGAGTATTCCCTCGGACCTTGAAGGAGACTAGTGTTGAAATTGCAGGGGCCTTGGCAGATATATTTGAAATGTTGGTATCCACAGGTGAGGTGCCAGAGGATTGGAGGATAGCTCATGTTGTTCCATTGTTTAAAAAAGGTTCTAAAAGTAATCTGGGAAATTATTGGCTGGTAAGTTTGATGTCAGTAGTAGGTAAATTATTGGAAGGAGTACTAAGAGATAGGATCTACAAGTATTTGGATAGATAGTGACTTATTAGGGAGAGTCAACGTGGCTTTGTGCATGGTAGGTCATGTTTAACAATCTATTAGTGTTTTTCGAGGAGATTACCAGGTAAGTGGATGAAGGGAAGGCAGTGAATGTTGGCTACATGGACTTCAGTAAGGCCTTTGACAAGGTCCCGAATGGGAGGTTAGTTAGGAAGATTCAGTCGCTCGGTATACATGGTGAGGTAGTAAATTGGATTAGACATTAGCTCAATGGGAGAAGCCAGAGAGTGGTAGTGGAGGATTGCTTCTCTGAGTGGAGGCCTGTGATTAGTGGTGTGCCACAGGGATCAGTACTGGGTCCATTGTTATTTGTCATCTATATCAATGATCTGGATGATAATGTGGTAAATTGGATCAGCAAATTTGCTGATGATACAAAGATTGGAGGTGTAGTGGACAGTGAGGAAGGTTTTCAAAGGTTGCAGAGGGATTTGGGCCATTTGGAAAAATGGCAGATGGAGCTTAATGCAGACAAGTGTGAGGTATTGCTCTTTGGAAGGACAAACCAAAGTAGAACATACAAGGTAAATGGTAGGGCACTGAGGAGTGCAGCAGAAAGGAGGGATCTGGGAATACAGATACATTATTCCCTAAAAGTGGTGTCACAGGTAGATAGAGTCGTAAAGAGAGCTTTTGGTACATTGGCCTTTATAAATCCAAGTACTGAGTATAAGAGTTGGAATGTTATGGTGAGGTTGTATAAGATATTGGCGGGGCCAAATTTGGAGTATTGTGTGCAGTTTTGGTCACCTAATTACAGGAAGGATATTAATAAGGTTGAAAGAGTGCAGAGAAGGTTTACAAGGACATTGCCGGGACTTGAGAAACTGAGTTACAGAGAAAGGTTGAATAGGTTAGGACTTTATTCCCTGGAGCGTAGAAGAATGAGGGGTGATTTGATAGAGGTGTATAAAATTATGATGGGTATAGATAGAGTGAATGCAAGCAGGCTTTTTCCACTGAGGCTAGGGGGAGAAAAATAGTAGAGGACATGGGTTAAGGGTGAAAAGGGAAAAGCTTAAAGGGAACATTAAGGGGAGCTTCTTCACACAGAGTAGTGGGAGTGTGGAATGAGCTGCCAGTTGAAGTGGTGAATGAGGGCTCACTTTTAACATTTAAGAAAAACTTGGACAGGTACATGGATGAAAGGTGTATGGAGGGATATGGTCCAGGTGCAGGTCAGCAGGGACTAGGCAGAAAAATGGTTCAGCACAGCCAAGAAGGGCCAAAAGGCCTGTTTCTGTGCTGTAATGTTCTATGGTTCTATTTGGGGTTATCATACAAAATACTGGAAACCTGATCATCAAAGAGGTAGCTTGAAGCAATATTTTAATTTATAACAGAAGAAGGAAAACAATATCACACAGATGAAAGAGAAATGGAGGGCTATGTGTGAGGTATAATTGATCTTGGAGTAGGTTAAAGAATCGGTATAACATCATGGGCTAAATGGCCTGTACTTTACTGTTTTCTATGTTCAATATAATTTACCTAACTGTTGGAAATTGATCTTTTTCAGTAGATATGTTAAGATACTTACTGTACCATAGGCTCCTTTCCCCATTATATTGCCTTTAGTCCATATAATGACATCCTCACCACTGGAACTACATTCAGACTTCATGCTATTGCAGAGTGAACTGTTAGGTCTACTGGAAGTTTTCAATAGTTTTGTAACTGTATATTCAGCACTCTGTTAAAAGAAAATATTCATGTTAAAGTCATAGAACACTATAACACAGCAACAAGCCCTTTGGCCCATCTAGTCCATGCCAAACGATTTGAACTGCCTACTACACCAGGACGATAGGCCTCCATACCCTTCCCATTCATGTATCTATATAAACTTCTCTTAAATGTTCAAATTGAACCCACATCCACAACTTCCACTGGCAGCTCATTCCACATTCTAACCACCCTCATGTTCCCCTTAAACATTTCACCTTTCACTGTTAACCCATGACCTCTAGCTGTAGTCTCCCCAATCTCAGTGGGAACAGCCTGCTTGCACTTACCCTCTCTATACCCCTCATGATTGTGTATAACTTCTATCAAATCTTCCCTCACTCCCCAACATTCTAGGGAATAAAGTCCTAACCTATTCAACCTTTCCCTATAACTCAGGCCCTCCGGTCCCAGTAACATCCTTGTAAATTTTCTTTGCACTCTTTCGATATTATTGATATCTTTCCTGAAGGTAGGTGACCAAAATTGCATACAATACTCCAAATTAGGCCTCACCATCTTATACCATTCCAACACAACATAACATGAAACTTTGATTTCCACCATCTGCAGATTTTCTCTTGTTTGATATCCCAATCCCTGTACTCAATACATTGATTTATGAAGGCCAATGTGCCAAAAGCTTTCTTATCCGGATGCCACTTTAAAGGAATCATGGACCTGTATTCCTAGATCCCCTGTTCTACCACACTCCTCAGTGCCTGACTGCTCACCGTGTAAGACCGACCCTGCCTGGTCCTCCCAAAGTGCAACATCTCACACTTTTGTGCACTGAATTCCATTTGCCAGTTTTTTTTTTTCTAGCTGGTCCAGACCCTGCTGCTAGTTTTGATAGTCTTCTGCACTGTCCACTTCACCCCCATCTGGTGTCATCTGCTAATTTGCTAATCCAGTTAACCACATTGTCATTCAGATCGTTGATATAAATGACAACCGACAACTGACCCAGCACCGATCCCTGCAGCACGTCACTAGTCAAAGGCCTCCAGTCAGAGAAGCAACCAGCTATTACCACTCTCTCATTTCCTCCATGACAGCAATACCTAATCCAATTTTTTACCTCACCTTGAATGCCAAGCAACTGAACCTTCTTCGCTGACATCTCATCCGGGACCTTATCAAAGAAAGGCCTTGCTAAAATCCATGAAGACACCACTCACTGCCTTGCCCTCATCAACTTTCCTGGGTAACTTCCTCGAAAACTCTATAAGATTAGTTAGACATTACTTACCACCCACTAAGCCAAATTAACTATCTCTAATCAGTCCCTGTCTATCCAAATGCTTATATATCTGGATTCTTAGAAAACTTTCCAATAATGTTCCCACTGCTGTCAGGTTCACCAGCCTATAAATTCCTTGTTCATATTTAGAGCCTTTCTTAAATGGAGGAACAACATTGGCTCTCCTCCAATCCTGTGGCACCTTACCTGTAGCCAAGAATGATTTAAGTATCTCTGCTGGGCTCCAGCAATTTCTGCACCAGCTTCCCACAGAGTCTGAGGGAACACTATGTCCGGCCCTTGGAATTTAACTACCATAATTTGCTCCAAGATAGCAATCCTCCTCTTCTGTTATTTGTATTGGGTCCATGACATCCCTGCTGCTTTGCCTCACTTCTATAGACTGTGTCCATCTCCTGAGTAAATTCATTTCAACTTCCCCCATCTCTTTTGGTTCCATGCGTAGATTACTATTTTGATCAATGTTGTTCTTTGCTATCGTTTTGCTCTTAATATATCTGTAGAAGCCCTTGGGATTCTCCTTCACCTTGTCTGCTAGAGCAACCTCATGCCTTCTTTTAGCCCTCCCAATTTCCTTAAGTGTAAACCAAGATACCCTAAACCTGCTATCCTTGCCTTTTATTCTAACAGGAACACACAAAACTATGCACTCTCAAAATTTCACTTTTGAAGGCCTCCCACCAACCAAGTATGCCTTTGCCTCAAAACAATTTGTCCCAATCCAAAGTAACATACACAAAGTGCAGGAAGAATGCTGTAGGTCCGGAAACATCCATGGAAATTAACAAAGAGTCGATGTTTCAGGCCAAGATGCTTCTTCAGGCGGCCTCAATCCATACTTGCCAGATCCTTCCTGACACTTATCAAAATTGGCATTTAGACCATAAATCCATAGGATATAGGAGCAGAATTAAACATTTGGCCCAGTGAGTCTGCTCTGCCATTTCATCAAGGCTGATCCAAGTTTCCTCTCAGCCCCAATCTCCTGCCTTTTCCCCATATCCCTTTATGCCCTGACCAATCAAGAACCTATCAACCTTTGGCTTAGATATAAATAAAGGTTTGGTCTCCACAGCTGCCTATGGCAAAGAATTCCACAGATTCACCACTCTCTGGCTAAAGAAATGGCTTTCTTATCTCCATTCTAAAAGGATAGCCTCTATTCTGAGGCTGTTTCATTTAGTCTTAGACTCTCCCACCAGAGGAATCATCCTCTCCACATCCAGTCTATCAACGCCTTGCACCATTTGATAGGTTTTAATGAGGTTACCTCTCATTCTTCTGAATTCTAGTGAATAAAGGCCTAGAGCTTTCAAACGCTCTTTATATGATAAACCATTCAATCCTGGAATCATTTTTGTGAACCTCCTTTGAACCTAGCTATGCCTGCCTGTTTGTTGGCTACGTGGAACAGTCTATGTTCCAAGCCTTCACTGGTATCACTCCCCAAATTTTCCTACACCACATCAAAGACTGCGTTGGTGCTGCTTCCTGCAACCATGAAGAGCTCATCGACTTCATCAACTTTGCCTCCAATTTCCACCCTGCCCTCAAATTTGCCTAGTCCATTTTTGACACACCCTCCTCTTTCCCAATCTGTCTCTATCTCTGGAAATGGCTTAGATACTGATGTCTATTATAAACCCACTGACTCTCACAGCTTGGGCTTCCCTTCCTCCACCATCAACCGCAATGCTTCCATTTCGGGCAGGTCTGCCCTCAACCCATCCTCTTGCCACCCACCAAGGTTAAGGTTCCTCTTACCCTCACCTACCACCACACCAGCCTCCACTTCCAGCACTTCTGCTATCTCCAACGGGATCCCACCAACAAGCAAATTCCCCCCCCCCTCACTTTCTGCTTTCAGGAGGGATTGCTCCCTTGCCCATTCAACCTTTCCCACCGATCTCCCTCCTGGCACTTATCCTTGCAAACGGAACAAGTGTTACACCTGTCCCTACACCTCCTCCTTCACTACCATTCAGGGCCCCAAACAGTCCTTCCAGGTGAAGTGACACTTCACCTGTGAGTCTGTAGGGGCCATCTACTGTGTTCAGTGCTTCCAGTGTGGCTTCCTGTATATCGGTGAGACCCGACACAGATCAGAAGACTGTTTCATCGAGCACCTATACTCCATCCACAAGAACAAGTGGGATCTCCCAGTGGGCGCCCATTTTAATTCCACGTGCCATTCCACATGTCAGTCCATGGCCTCTGCCACTGTCGCGATGAGGCCACCCTCAGGTTGTAGGAACAACACCTCATATTCTTCTGGGTAGCCTCCAAACTGATGGCATGAACATCGATTTCTCAAACTTCTGGTAATGCCCTCCTTTCACCATTCTCTATTCCCATTTCTCTCTCATCTTATCTCCTTATGTGCCCATCACCTCCCTCCCCTTTTCTTTCTTCCATGGTATTCTGTCTTTTCCTATCAGATTCCCCCTTTTCCAACCCTGTATCACCTATCAACTTTCCAGCTCTTTACTTCAGCCCTCCCCCCTCCCGGTTTCACCTCTCACCTTGTGGTCCTTCCTCCCCTCCCCCCACTTTCTTACCCTGACTCCTGAACTTTACATTTCCAGTCCTGTTGAAAGGTTTCAGCCTGAAATATCAACTGTACTCTTTTCCATGGATGCTGCTTGGCCTGCTGAGTTCCTCCAACATTTTGTGTGTGTGGCTTGGATTTCCAACATCGGCAGATTTCCTCGTGTTTGAGAGTGAACCCCTTTGAACCCGCACCAGTTTTAGCACATTTTCCCCAATTTAAATTTTCAACCTGAGATACAGACTTATCCTTTCCCATAATTACTTGAAACTAATGGCATTATGATCGTGAGATTGAAAGTGTTCCCCTACAAAAACTAATCACCTGCCCTGTCTCATTCCATAATAGGAGATCTAGTTGGAATTTCCATGCAGTGATTGGGAAAACTTTTCTGAACACGTTTGACAAATTCTATCCCATTCAGTCTTTGTACAGTATGGGAGTCCGAGTCAATAGGTGGAAAGATAAAATCACCAGCTAGCACAACCTTATGTTTCTTGAACCGTTGAAGGGAACTACAGTACAGAAGCAGGCCATTCAGCCCATTAGTCCAATGCTAAAAACTGCCTACTTCCAACAACCTGCATTAGACCCATAGTCCCCCCGCAATATCTTTACTATCCATGTACCTATCCAACCTTCTCTTAAACATTGAAATTGAGCTTGCATGGACCACTTGTGCTGGCAGCTCATTCCACACTTTCACCATTTTGACTGAAGAAGTTTCCCCTCAAATTCCCCTTAAACTTCTCACCTTTCACCTTTAATCCATGACCTCTGATTGTAGTCACACTCAACCTCAGTAGAAAAGGTCTGCTTGCACTTATCCTATCTATTCTAATCATAATTTTGTGCAACTATCAAATCTACTCTTACTCTTCTACACTCTAAAGAATACAGTCCAAATCTATTTAATCTTTCCTGGTAACTGAAGTCCTTGAGACCTGGTGATATCCTTGTAAGTTTTCTCTCACTCTTTCAACCTTGCTTACATCTTTCCTGCAGGTAGGTGACCAAAACTGCACGCAATACTCCAAACCAGGCCTCACTAATGTCTTATATAACTTCAACATAATTTCCCATCTTCTGTACTCAACATGTTGATTCATGAAGGCCAATATGCCAGAAGCTTTCTTTACAACCCTATACATGGCCAAAATTGTATTTCATATGCCACTCTCTTGACTATTCTCCTAATCTGTCTGTCCATATGCAGCCTATCCATTTCCTCAAGACTACCTCCACCTCCACCAATCTTCATATCACCTGCAAATTTGGCAATAAAGCCATCTATTCCATCATCTAAATCATCTAAAAAGAAGCGGTCCCAACACCAACCCTATGGAACACCTCTAGTCACTGGCAGCCAACCAGAAAATGATCCTTTCACTCACACTTGCTGCCTCCTACCAATCGGCCAATGTTCTAACCCTGTTAGTAATTTTCCCGTAATACCATGGGCTCTTAACTTCATAAGCAGCCTCATGTGTGGCACCTTGTCAAAAGCCTTCTGAAAGTCCAAATATACAACATTCACTGCATACTCTTTATCTATCCTATGTGTAATCTCCTCAAAGAATTCCAACAGGTTCATCAGGCAAGATTTTCCCTTAAGGAAACCATGCTGACTTTGTCCAATCATCCTTAATAATTGACTCCAACATCTTTCCAACCACTGAGATCAGGCTATAAATTCCTTTCTGCTGCCTTCCTTCTTTGTTAAAGTGTGGAGTGACATTTGCAATTTTCCAATCTTCTGCCAGAGTCCAATGATTTTTGTATGATCATTACTAGAGCCTCCACAATCTCAACTGCTACCTCTTTCAGAACCCTAGGGTGCAGTTCAGCTGCTCCAGATGATTTATACCCTTAGGTCTTCCAGCTTTTTGAGCTCCAACTTGTAATCGTAACTGCACCCACTACTCTTCCTTCACACACTACAACACCTGGCACTCTGCTAGTGTCGTCCACAGTGAAGCCTGATGCAAAATACTCATTTAGTTCATCTGCCATCTCTTTGGCCCCCACTATTATTTCTCCAGCTTTGTTTTCTAGTCCTATATCCACTCTCAGCTCTCTTTTATTTTTTACATACTTGAAAAAGCTTTTACTATCCATTTTGATATTGTTTGTTAGCTTGCTTTCATATTTAACCTTTTCCCTCCTAATGATTCTTATAGTTGCTATCTGTAGGGTTTTAAAAGCTTCCCAATCCTCTGTCTTCCCACTAATTTTTGCTTTGTTATATGCCCGCTTTTCTGCTTTTACCACAGCTTTGATTTCCCTTGACAGCATTGTTGTGCTATTTTGCCATTTCAGTATTTCTTCATTGGATATGGACCACAACCTCAGCCTGCTCACCCTCTCATTGAAAAGTACTGTGAACTCCATCTGATACATCCATGATCTCTCCTAAGTAATTACTTTATTTAGCTAATTTATTACTCCTGATATGTTGTGCTAAAGATCAGCATGAAAAACTTAAAAGTTATTTACCAGGGAAGGTTTTACAGACTCATTGTCTTTATTACCACTGTGTTCCATTTGTTGGACATGTGTGGCCATTTGTGTTGTGCTCTCATAAGTATTCTTTTCTTCTGACCATAATGCTGGTGTCAGACAACCAAGCAATCCATCTGTCAGGCTGTCCTCCCTGTCATATTTAAACAGAAATGCTGGATTCATCTGGTCGACAGTCCATGTATTAATCAATGATTGAACTGGAAAACTTATTTGTTTAAAATTTGGATGTGAAGCAGCTTTTGTTTCATAAGAACTGATGTTTTTCTGGCCTTCAGTACATAAGACAGTAGTTTCTGCTTCATTTACTACAATGTCCCAGTTATTTCCATAGGACAATGCTGCTGTAGGCTCTTGTGCAATATTGGTCCCTACAGAATCTTTTATTTTGGTTGATTTTACATCAGCTTTATTCTTTTTATTCATATGCAGTCCTAACTCAAATAAATCAGTATTGCAGTTTTGTATATTATTGATTTTTGGGATCGTTGATGACAAAGGGTAGTCAGTTGCATAATCACACAGATTTCCTCCAACAGTCACAGCAGATGACTTATTGAATGGATTATCATGACCCTCTGAAAGGACAGGTTTGACTGCAGCTTGTTCAATTGAGTCTTCTCTAATAATTGACAAATACTGGCCTTCTAGGTGAACTTCATAACCTGGTAATGGATAAGAAGCCACTGAACCATTTGATAGGAAGCCGGAATCTGAAATTTCCTGACCATCTGAGTTGTGGAATGATACTTCATTTCTGAAAGTTCTTGCATGCCAATACTGATCAGAAATTAGCCCAACATTTGCTTGATTTTTATCACTCATGAACAAACATCTACTTTCTTCTGTGTTTTTGTTCTTTCTTTTCATGTTTCTGTTAATTTTTTTTTGTTTGGAATTCAGTTTGTTTTTTTTATGCACTGCATTGTTTTTCTCAGTTGCTTGATTTGATTTTGTAACCTTAAATGTCGGTCTTCTTCTCCGTGGCACAGAATGAACAATTTGATGAACAGCTCCCAATGTTGTGGACTTACGCTTTGCACAATACAAAGGGCTACTAAACATTTCATAAATTCCTGGTCCTTTATCAATTGGATTTATTTCCTGAAACATATCACTGTACTTTAATGCCAAGAAATCACCTGTGGAATTTAATCTTGGAAACTGTTGAATTGGCAATTCATCAAGAATATTTATATTGCTGCTGTCATGTGAATGAGATTTTTCCTTTGAAGTTGACCTATCATTAAAGATTCCTCCTTGTACTTTTGATGAAATTTGGCGCAGATGAGAATTATCCAGTGAAGGGAATACAGGAGCATTTTTATAATGTAGGAAACAAGCAGATGAAGACACAAGCATATCTTTCCTCCTTGAAATGGGGAGGTACTGCAGTGATTTGGAACTAGGTTTGATTCTTTCTGAACCAAAGTTGCTGTAATTCACTTTGTACATTTTCCTTCCTTTTCGTGATAAACTGTTTAAACTGGAGTTGGCACTGTGAGGCACATCAAAGCTGGCATCTTCCATTTTTACTAAAGTATGTTTTGAAATTTGCAGGGTTTTAGTGGGCACTTGTTTTGCCATTGTGATCATTTCAACAGAGTTGTGCTTTGGTGTTTTATCTCTAAAAGCTAAATTAACTTCTTTCACAGAAGAGGAATATTTTGTTTTCACAATCTCTCCTGCTTTAGATTCACGTTGTCCAAATTCCACCAATTTTAGATGAATCCCTCCCGGAATTGTGTTTTCTCTCAGACTGTCTCCTTGAGATACAGTGTCGATTGTTTCCATTTCTTTTTCAGATGCAAGAGCCTCATCTGCAGATGATTTGCTTTTGTTTTCAACCTGCAAACTTTTATTTTCATTTGGAATTACCATTGCAGACTTGAGAACATTGGCACTCATATTCTTTTCAGCACTGCACAATGATTTATCAACATGTAAAGATGGCTTGCTGCATAGAGTTACATCCAATACAAAGCCACCTTTGTCACAATTAACATTTGGTAATTCATTTCTTAAGTTTGTTTTTGCAATATCAAGATCTTCATGTTTGTATATATATTTATCTAATTCAACTGGTGTAAGTTCTCCTTTACCTTCTAGTGTGGTCTTGGAAGTGAAATCCATTGCACAAAAATGTTTTGCCACTTCTTCAACAAGACAGTGTTCATGCTTAACTTTTGTACCAGCAGCTATACAGTCTGTGAATATATCAGGACGAATGTCTAAGCAGAGTGGTTTGTGACTTAGTGTTTGCTTAGGGTTCTCATCTTGATTGGAGGAGGTTTGGTTGCTGGATGCACAGATGTTTGTGCATTCATTTATATGGTTTCTTCTGTTAATCTGTGCTAAGGAACATGCATCCCCTCTTTCTGTCCATATGCTTGATTCTGGTGGTGTAAAAGAATAAGAGGAGTTTTGTTTTGAACCTGATGTTAAAGAAACTACATTCATTTTGTTTAGCAGTGACTTGTTCATCCTCTGCTGGAACAAATCCAGTGGTACAGGTAACCTTACAAAGCTGGCACTGGATTGTGCTAATCTTTCATCATGTATATCTTTTGGGGGCATACTTTACCAAGTTCTCTTTCATTTACAATATTTTATGGCATCTACTTTTAAAAAACTGCAATAAAAAGAAAAGAACCATTAACATTACTTAAGTAAGTTGCATAAGGCTGTTTTCCTATCATGAAACATTACAGTGAACAGAACTGACTCTCAGAACCTGGAAAAATCATGAACAGTAGTAGCTAGTCTTGAAAAGGGTTCTTAGTGGTGCTGGTAAACTTACAAATTGTATCCAGAGCAAAAGGGATATTTTAATTCTGTGTTCAACACTTACCTTGAAGGTCAATGGGAGGTTTAATGCTATGTTGAGATGGGAGTACCACAAAATGAACTAGTTGGTAAACTTCAAAAGAACATGATCTACTTCATAAATCTTTATGAGGTCCTTTAAATAAAGAGAAGGAGTGGAATACTGCTGAGAACAAGGAAAGCATTTTATCTCAAATCCAGACAAAAGTCACACTCCAGATGAACTTGCTGGCCAATGAAATTGAAATGGACGAGAGCATCAAAAAGGGGAAGAGAAAATTTTGGCATTTGAAATTAACATCATTAAACACTTAGTTCATACAGAACTTAAGAGAATAAATTTAGAATCACACAATACCTTTCAGATGTTGTTTCTGTTACTCTCCAAGACGGATGGCACTTGTAAAACTCTGCGATAGATGAGGGAAGTGCAAGATAGATATATTCCAAATAAGAAGAAATTTTCAAATGGAAAAAGGATACTACCATGGTCGACAAATGAAGTCAGAGCCAAAGAAAACGCAAAAGAGAGGACATACAAGGAAGCCAAAGCTAGTGGGAAGATAGAGGATTGGGAAGCTTTAAAAAAAACTTGCAGAAGGAAACTAAGAAGGTCATTCAGAAGGAAAAGATGAATTATGAAAGGAAACTGGTGACGAATATCAAAGAAGATGCTAAAAGCTTTTTAAAGTATATGAAGAGTAAAAGAGAGTTGCGGGTAAATATAGGACCAATAGAAAATGACGCTGGAGATATTGTAATGAGAGATGCAGATATGGCAGAGGAATTGAATGAGCACTCTGCATCAGTCTTTACCGTGGAAGACATCTACAGTAAACTGGACAATCAAGAGTGTCAGGGAAGTGAAGCATATGCAGCTGAGAAGGTGCTCAGGAAGCTTAAGGGTCCATGGGGTGGATAAATCTCCAGAACCTGATGGAATGCACCCTCGGGTTCTGAAGGAAGTAGCTGAAGAGATTGGGGAGGCGTTAACAATGATCTTTCAAGAATTGATAGATTCTGGCATTGTACTGGATGACCGGAAAATTGCAAATGTTATTCCGCTATTTAAGAAGGGTGGGATGCAGCAGAAAGGAATCTATAGACCTGTTAGCCTGACATCAGTGGTTGGGAAGTTGTTGAAATCGATTGTTAGGAATGAGATTACGGAGTACTTGGAGGTACATGACAAGATAGGCCAAAGCCAGCATGGTTTCCTGAAAGGAAAATCCTGCCTGATAAACCTACTGCAATTCTTTGAGGAAGTTACAAGCAGGGTAGACAAAGGAGATACAGTAGACGTGATGTACTTGGATTTTCAGAAGGCCTTTGACAAGGTGCCACATATGAGGCTGCTTAGCAAAATAAGAACCCATGGAATTACAGTGGTGTTACTAGCATGGGTGGAGCATTGTCTGGCTGGCAGAAAACAGAGTAGGAATAAGCGGATCCTATTCTGGCTGGCTGCTGGTTACCAGTGGAGTTCCACAGGGGTCGGTGTTGGGACCGCTGCTTTTTACGATGTATGTCAATGACTTAAAAACATAGAAAACCTACAGCACAATACAGGCCCTTCAGCCCACAAGGTTGTGCCGAACATGTCCCTACCTTAGAAATTACTTGGCTTACCCATAGCCCTCTATTTTTCTAAACTCCATGTACCTATCCAAAAGTCTCTTAAAAGACCCTATCATATCCGCCTCCACCACCGTTGCCTGCAGCCCATTCCACGCACTCAGCACTCTCTGAGTAAAACAACTTACCCCTGACATCTCTGTACCTACCCCCGAGCACCTTAAACCTGTGTCCTTTTGTGGTAACCATTTCAGCCCTGGGTAAAAGCCTTTGACTATCCACACGAACAACGCCTCTCAACATCTTATACATCTCTATCAAGTCACCTCTCATCCTCCATCGCTCCAGGGAGAAAAGGCCAAGTTCACGCAACCTATCCTCATAAGACATGCTCCCCAATCTAGGCAACATCCTTGTAAATCTCCTCTGCATCCTTTCTATGGCTTCTACATCCTTCCTGTAGTGAGGTGACCAAAACTGAGCGCAGTACTCCAAGTGGGGTCTGACCAGGGTCCTATATAGCTGAAACATTACCTCTCGGCTCCTAAATTCAATTCCATCATATGGCTCCTTAACCACTGAGTCAACCTGTGCAGCTGCTTTGAGTGTCCTATGGACTTGGACCCCAAGATCCCTCTGATCCTCCACACTGCCAAGAGTCTTACCATTAATACTATATTCTGCCATCATATTTGACCTACCAAAATGAACCACTTCACACTTATCTGGGTTGAACTCCATCTACCACTTCTCAGTCCAGTTCCTATCGTTGTCCCGCTGTAACCTCTGACAGCCCTCCACACTATCCACAACACCTCCAACCTTAGTGTCATCAGCAAACTTACTAACCCATCCCTCCATTTCCTCATCAAGGTCATTTATAAAAATCACAAAGAGTAAGGGTCCCAGAACAGATCCTTGAGGCACACCACTGGTGACCGACCTCCATGCAGAATATGACCCGTCTACAACCACCCGTCTACAGCCTTAACCATATAACCATATAACAATCACAGCACGGAAACAGGCCATTCCGGCCCTCCTAGTCTGTGCCGAACTCTTAATCTCACCTAGTCCCACCTACCCGCACTCAGCCCATAACCCTCCACTCCTTTCCTATCCATATACCTATCCAATTTTACCTTAAATGACACCACTGAACTGGCCTCTACTACTTCTACAGGAAGCTCATTCCACACAGCTATCACTCTCTGAGTAAAGAAATACCCCCTCGTGTTTCCCTTAAACTTTTGCCCCCTAACTCTCAAATCATGTCCTCTCGTTTGAATCTCCCCTACTCTCAATGGAAACAGCCTATTCACGTCAACTCTATCTATCCCTCTCAACATTTTAAATACCTCGATCAAATCCCCCCTCAACCTTCTACGCTCCAATGAATAGAGACCTAACTTGTTCAACCTTTCTCTGTAACTTAAGTGCTGAAACCCTGGTAACATCCTAGTAAATCGTCTCTGCACTCTCTCTAATTTATTGATATCTTTCCTATAATTCGGTGACCAGAACTGTACACAATATTCCAAATTTGGCCTTACCAATGCCTTGTACAATTTTAACATTACATCCCAACTTCTGTACTCAATGCTCTGATTTATAAAGGCCAGCGTTCCAAAAGCCTTCTTCACCACCCTATCTACATGAGACTCCACCTTCAGGGAACTATGCACTGTTATTCCTAGATCTCTCTGTTCCACTGCATTCCTCAATGCCCTACCATTTACCCTGTATGTTCTATTTGGATTATTCCTGCCAAAATGTAGAACCTCACACTTCTCAGCATTAAACTCCATCTGCCAACGTTCAGCCCATTCTTCTAACCGGCATAAATCTCCCTGCAAGCTTTGAAAACCCACCTCATTATCCACAACACCTCCTACCTTAGTATCATCAGCATACTTACTAATCCAATTTACCACCCCATCATCCAGATCATTTATGTATATTACAAACAACATTGGGCCCAAAACAGATCCCTGAGGCACCCCGCTAGTCACCGGCCTCCATCCCGATAAACAATTATCCACCACTACTCTCTGGCATCTCCCATCTAGCCACTGTTGAATCCATTTTATTACTCCAGCATTAATACCTAACGACTGAACCTTCTTAACTAACCTTCCATGTGGAACTTTGTCAAAGGCCTTGCTGAAGTCCATATAGACTACATCCACTGCCTTACCCTCGTCAACATTCCTCGTAACTACTTCAAAAAATTCAATAAGGTTTGTCAAACATGACCTTCCACGCACAAATCCATGCTGGCTACTCCTAATCAGATCCTGTCTATCCAGATAATTATAAATACTATCTCTAAGAATACTTTCCATTAATTTACCCACCACTGATGTCAAACTGACAGGTCTATAATTGCCAGGCTTACTTCTAGAACCCTTTTTAAACAATGGAACCACATGAGCAATACGCCAATCCTCCGGCACAATCCCTGTTTCTAATGACATCTGAAAGATCTCCGTCAGAGCTCCTGCTATCTCTACACAAACTTCCCTCAAGGTCCTGGGGAATATCCGGTCAGGACCCGGAGATTTATCCACTTTTAAATTTCTTAAAAGCGCCAGTACTTCCACCTCTTTAATTGTCATAGGTTCCATAACTTCCTTACTTGTTTCCCACACCTTACACCATTCAATATCCTTCTCCTTAGTGAATACCGAAGAGAAGAAATCGTTCAAAATCTCTCCCATCTCCCTCGGCTCCACACATAGCTGACCACCCTGATTCTCTAAGGGACCAATTTTATCCCTCACTATCCTCTTGCTTTTAATATAACTGTAGAAGCCTTTCGGATTTACTTCCACCTTATTTGCCAAACCAAACTCGTAACTTCTTTTAGCTTTTCTAATCTCTTTCTTAAGTTTCCTTTTACATTCTTTATATTCCTCGAGCAATTCCTTTATTCCATGCTGCCTATATCTATTGTAGACATCCCTCTTTTTTCGAACCAAGTTTCTAATATCCCTTGAAAACCATGGCGCTTTCAAACCTTTAACCTTTCCTTTCAACCGAACAGGAACATAAAGATTCTGTACCCTCATAATTTCACCCTTAAATGACCTCCATTTCTCTATTACATCCTTCCCATAAAACAACTTGACCCATTCCACTCTCTCTAAATCCCTGCGCATCTCCTCAAAGTTAGCCTTTCTCCAATCAAAAATCTCAACTCTAGGTCCAGTCCTGTCCTTCTCCATAATTATATTGAAGCTAATGCTATTGTGATCACTGGACCCGAAGTGCTCCCCAACACATACATCTGTCAGCTGACCTATCGCATTCCCTAACAGGAGATCCAACACTGCCCCATCTCTAGTCGGTACTTCTATGTATTGTTGCAAAAAGCTATCCTGCACACATTTCACAAACTCTAAACCATCCAGCCCTTTTACAGAATGAGCTTCCCAATCTATGTGTGGAAAATTAAAATCTCCCACAATCACCACCTTGTGTTTACTACAAATATCTGCTATCTCCTTACACATTTGCTCTTCCAACTCACGCTCCCCATTAGGTGGCCTATAATACACTCCTATCAGTGTTACTACACCTTTCCCATTCCTCAATTCCACCCAAATAGCCTCCCTAGAGGAGCTCTGTAATCTATCCTTCCAAAGCACCGCCATAAGATTTTCTCGGACAAGCAATGCAACACCTCCTCCTCTGGCCCCTCCTACTCTATCACACCTGAAGCAACTAAATCCAGGAATATTTAGTTGCCAATCACACCCTTCCTGCAACCATGTTTCACTAATAGCTACAACATCATAATTCCAGGTATCAATCCACACTTTAAGCTCATCCACCTTTCTTACAATGCTCCTAGCATTAAAATAGATACATTTAAGATACTCTCCACCTCCTCCTCTCTTTTCATCCCTAGCAATGCATTCAAATTTATTATCCTTTTCTTTCTTCTCCCCTACAACTTCGGGCTGAGCGCATCCCTCCTCCATCACCTGCCTGTCCTCCCTCACACACGGTCTACTTACTTGCTCTACTGGTGAACTAACCTCCTCTCCCATAGTTTCCTCAAATTGATTTCCGCCCCCCCATCTTACTAGTTTAAAGTCTGCCCCGTAGCCCTAGCAAACCTCCCCGCTAGGATATTGGTCCCCCCAGGATTCAAGTGTAACCCGTCCTTCTTGAACAGGTCACGCCTGCCCCAGAAGAGGTCCCAATGATCCAGAAACTTGAATCCCTGCCCCCTGCTCCAATCCCTCAACCACGCATTCATCCTCCACCTAATTCCATTCCTACTCTCACTGTCGCGTGGCACAGGCAGTAATCCCGAGATTACTACCTTTGCGGTCCTTCTTCTTAACTGCCTTCCTAACTCCCTATACTCTCGTTTCAGGACCTCTTCCCCTTTCCTACCTATGTCATTGGTACCTACATGTACCACGACCTCTGGCTCCTCACCCTCCCACTTCAGGATATCTTGGACGCGATCAGAAACGTCCCGGACCCTGGCACCAGGGAGGCAAACTACCATCCGGGACTCCCGATCACCTCCACAGAACTGCCTGTCTGAACCCCTGACTATCAAGTCCCCTATTACTATGGTCCTCTTTCTTCTATCCCTACCCTTCTGAGCTACAGGGCCGTCCTCTGTGCCGGAGGCCCGGCCACTGTCACTTCCTCCAGGTACGCTGTCCCCCCCAACAGTACTCAAACATGAGTACTTATTGTCAAGGGGTACAGCCACTGGGGTACTCTCTAGTACCTGCCCCTTCCCCTTCCTGACCGTGACCCACCTATCTGCCTCCCGTGGCCCCGGAGTGACCACCTGCCTGTAACTCCTCTCTATCACCTCCTCACTCTCCCTGACCAGGCGAAGGTCATCGAGCTGCAGCTCCAGTTCCCTAATTCGGTCCCTCAGGAGCTGCAGTTCGGCGCACCTGGCGCAGATGTGGACGTCCGGGAGGCTCGGAGACTCCAGAATCTCCCACATCCGACACCGAGAACAACAAGCTGCCCTCACACTCATACTTCCCGAATAACTGAAAATAACAAGGAGAACTAAAAGATAAGCCTACTGTGCCCTCTTCAGCCTAAGCCCTCTGAGCCCAAGCCCTACACTCTGCTCCCGGCTCACTCCGCTGCCCACAAACGAAGCTGCCCGCTGCTTAAGGCTGCGTTCTTTTTATATCTTCCCTCCTTCCCAGGCCTCCTTCACGCGCCTGCGCAGTCCCGCCTCTCAGAACTCCGATCTGAGAAGCAATTTGAAAATGGCCGCCGCCGCACTTCTTCTCAAAGCCTCGCTGTCCTCTTCCAAAAGAGAACTGCCTCACTCCTTCTCTCCTTTTTATATCTTCCCTCCTTCCCAGGCCTCCTTCACGCGCCTGCGCAGTCCCGCCTCTCAGAACTCCGATCTGAGAAGCAATTTGAAAATGGCCGCCGCCGCACTTCTTCTCAAAGCCTCGCTGTCCTCTTCCAAAAGAGCCTTGCATGGGGTAACTTATCAAATGCCTTGCTGAAATCAATATACACTACATCTACTGCTCTTCCTTCATCAATATGTTTAGTCACATCTTGGACTACGGTATTAAGTGTTCAGGAAACAGAGAGCCCGCAGAGAGACAAATAGTTTAGGGGAATGGGCAAAGAAGTGGCAAATGAAATACGATGTTGGAAAGTGTATGGCCATGCACCTTGGTGGAAGAAATAAATGGGCAGATTATTATTTAGATGGGGAGGGAATTCAAAATACAGACATGCAAAGGGACTTGGGAGTCCTTGTGCAGGATACTTTAAAGGTTAACCTCCAGGTTGAGTCGGCAGTGAACAAGGCGAATGCAATGTTGGCATTCATTTCTAGAGATATAGAGTATTAGAGCAGGGATGTGATGTTGAGACCACACTTGGAGTATTGTGTGCAGTTTTGGGCTCCCTATTTTAGAAAGGATATATTAACATTGGATAGGGTTCAGAGAAGATTCACGAGAATGATTCCAGGAATGAAAGGGTTACCCTATGAGGAATGTCTGGCAGCTCTTGGGCAGTTTTCTCTGGAGTTCAGGAGAATGGGGGGGGGGGGGGGAATCTCATAGAAACATTCAAAATGTTAAAAGGCCTGAACAGATTAGATATAGCAAATTTATTTCCCATGGTTGGGGAGTCCAAGACAAGAGGGCATGACTTCAGGATTGAAAGGCATCCATTTAGAACAGAGATGTGGAGAAATTACTTTAGTCAGAGGCCAAGTCATTGGGTGTATTTAAGGCAAAGATAGATTGGTTCTTGATTAGCCAGGGCATCAAAGGGTATGGGGAGAAGGCAGGGGAGTGAGGATGACTGGAAGAATTGGATCAGCCCATGTTTGAATGGCGGAGTGGACTTGATGGTCCAAATGGCCTTCTTATATTCCTATATCTTATGGTAATTCTAACCCTGATCCCAGATCCCACTCAACCCATACACCTGCCTTATCACTATATACTTTGATGCCCTGACCAATCATGAAACTATCAACTTTTGCCTTAAATATACGCACGCATGTGGCATTCACTGCAGTCTATGGCAAAGCATTCCACAAATTCACCACTTTCTTGTTATAAAAATACCTCCTTACCTCCATTCTAAAGAGTTGCCCCTCAATTTTGAGGCTATGCCCTCTAGTTCTGGATACCCCCACCAGAGGAAACATCCTCTTCACATCCACCCTATCTAGTCCTTTCAATGTTCAGTGGGTTCCAATGAGATCCCCATGCATTCTTCTAAATTCCAGTGAGTACAGGCCCAAAGCTGCCAAACACTCTTCATATACTAAGCCCCTCATTCCTAGAACCATCATAGTAAATCTCCTCTGTTCAGCTTTACTGAGTGTGCCACTATGCATGGAGATGTCTGCTTTCAGCAGCAACTTGAATATAACAGGCTGATAGGAAGTCATTTTTCAAGAACACCAATGCAATTTATTATAAAAGGGGCACACAGAAATACAGGAGGAACTCAGCAGGGCAGTTAACAGCTATGGAAAAGAGTAAACAGTCAATGTTTCAGGTTGAGACCCTTCCTTTCCAGATCTCATGAAGGGTCTCCGCCTGGCCTCTTAGGTTCCTCCAGCATTTTGTGTGTGTTGCTTTGGATTTCCAGCATCTGCAGATTTTCTCACATTGCAAAAGGAAAATGGTTAATACCAAATGAAAAATACTTGAAATCTGGAAACTTGAAAGAAAAACAAAAATCAAAAATACTGTTAGGTACTCAAATAGTAGCAATTTCTTCTTAAATATTTGTGCATTTTTTTACAGATTGGTTAGGACAGAATGTTCCTCTGTCCCAGGGATTCTGTATTGTCATATCTTGGGGATTGTGCTCATGAGTGCCAAACAACATCAATATTCTTAAACTTACCACAGAAATAAGTCTACCCCTCAGTCTTTTCATGTGAATTTTCATTTCAATATTCATCTGCTTTCCTATGTATAGCTACTTGAGCTGATGAAATAGCTGTATTGGGATTCAGGAAGACTGACAGTGCAAGTGAACTCCCAGAAGCAACTCAATAATCAAGAGAATATATCATAACACATACAAAATGTTGGAGGAATTCAGTAGGTCAAGTAGCATCTATGGAAAAGAAGAAAGAGTCAAAATTTTGGCTATTACCCTTCACCAGTCCTGATGCTGCCTGACCTGCTGATTTCCTCCAGCATTTTCTATATGTTGCTCTGGATTTCCAGCATCTGCAGAATCTCTTGTGCCTAGAAGATATTGCAAGACAGGAATTGGGATAGGAAGCATCATGATTTACAAGTTGGTAGATATTCACGTGAGCATGATATTTGTCCTGGGATTGCAGGAATTGGTTCTTCTCCAAACTATGATGGTTCTTACCCTTCATAAATTCTAAATAACCTTAATGGTGTTTCATGTCCAGTTTCTAAACTGACAGCATCATTCTACATTTGTTTTTCACTTCTGGAAAACTTGATTAACTCGAAGACTCGTTATCATTATCAGGTAGCCACTATTCCAATCTTTTTGCTGACGTCTCCATACAGCAGAAAAAGAGAATGGAAAACATTAAACTGCTTACTTTGCTGAATATTAGTTTTTGTATCTTGTAAAGTATCCAGCGGTGTTTCACTTTTACTCTCACTTGCCTCCAATTGTGATCCTTGCGTTTCACCCCTAACTTCAGAATTGGCCATATTGTTAAGCCTTTCCTTGTTTCTGGTGGATGAATTTAATAAATTGCCTTTCCTTAGATGTACTGCATCCAGCTGTGTTCTATCCAGACATGTTGATGGATGTTGCTTTTGTCTATCGAGTTGCTTCCAAGGATTTGTCAAGGCAGTATTGGTGCTGTGAAACATCAACAATGGTTTTATCTTATATTTCTGATACCATATCTGAACAAACTTTGCTAAGCTACACAAATTACATGTAAAAATTACAGGCAATTGAGCAATTTTTAAAAAATTGACTAATTTGTTTAAAATCACCATACACTAACAATAGACTTCTCTTCCCCACTGGTTTTAACTGAAGTGCGTGTATCTATTATTGTTTATGTATCCATACATGTGGAGTGAAAGTCAAGGAATTAATTAACACATCTTGGCAAAGTGGATTATCTAATCAGTCAAGTCAAGTCACTTTTATTGTCATTTCGACCATAACTGCTGGTACAGTGCATAGTAAAAATGAGACAACGTTTTTCAGGACCATGGTGTTACATGACATAGTACAAAAACTAGACTGAACTACGTAAAAAAAAAACAACACAGAGAAAGCTACACTAGACTACAGACCTACACAGGGCTACATAAAGTGCACAAAAACAGTCCAGGCATTACAATAAATAATAAACAGGACAATAGGGCAAGGTGTCAGTCCAGGCTTCGGGTATTGCAATTCGGGCATAAGCAATTTCAAAAATTCTGTTTACCAATAGTGAGAAGTTTAATTCAGTCATTTGCAATGCCGATGGCCCAGTTGAACCGGGAACAAGAGAGGAGGCTACTCACTGATCCAATTCTGCTCCAATGTCTTATGGCCAAAAAACAATATAGAGGGGGAAATTAAGGCTATTGTTTTGTCTTGCATATAATTAAAAGATATCTATCTATATACCATTACTGTTACTATGAAAGGATTAAATATGAAATTGGTATAGTTTCAAATGAAAAAAATTCATTTTCTATTTGTAACTACAATGCATACTAAATGTTTTAAAATTTGCATAGTATATTAGAGAAAACTGATGTGAAGCATTATCTCTGCTTCTGTATAAAAAATGTTGTCTGATCTGCTGACAATTTCACTTATTTTTGTGCTTATGTTTCAGATTCCCAATAGTTGCAGGTTTGCTATGCAACCCTATGAAACGTGAGTCATGTATGTTGGTCCATCGGATTGTTTTGTGATGCTACTGATGTTGTGGAATATATTGATGAAATGTAAGTCACGTCCTTCGGTCCATCGGATTGTTTTGGGATGCTACTGATGTTGTGGAATATATTGATAAAATGTAAGTCACGTCCTTCGGTCCATCGGATTGTTTTGGGATGCTACTGATGTTGTGGAATATATTGATGAAATGAAAGTCATGCCCATCAGTCCATCAGATTGTCTTGTGATGCTACTGATGTGGCATATGCCTGCCAAATAAGAACAAACATCCCTAACATGCTACAGAACTCTGAATAAACTGGTTTGTCATTAAAGCGGTTTCACATTAAATAAGTCAGATATTATAATTCAGCAAGCCTGCAGTTCTAAACACTTTCATATCACTGCTAAATAATAGCTTTTTGTGAAACATAGAACTTGCATCATTGTTTTTAACTGAGCCACATGGATCACATTTTATTTTAGGTATATACTTCAGATTTCTGGAAGTTTCAATTTCTATAACATCTGCTAAAAATCAGTAGTCTTACCTATTTGATTCCAGCTTGTTACAAACAGAAATCATCTCTTCTAATATACTTTTTCCAGAGTGGAAACAATGCATCATTTCTCCCCTAAAAGATGGATATTATTTCAGAGTTCCGAAAGAGGTGGCTGAAGAGATTGTGAGGCGTTAGTAATGATCTTTCAAGGATCACTAGTTTCTGGAATGGTTCCAGAAGACTGGAAAATTGCAAATGTCACTTTATTCTTCAAGAAGAGAGAGGGGCAAAAGAAAAGAAACTATCAGCCAATTTGTTCTCAGTGGTTGGGAAGATGTTGAAGTCGACTAGTATGGATATGGTCTCAGGGTACTTGGAGGCATATGATAAAATATGTTGTAGTCAACATGGTTTCCTCCAGGGAATTATTGCCTGACAAGTCTGTCGCAATTCTTCGAAGTAACAAGCAGGATAGACAAAGAAGAATCAGTTGAGGTTGTGTACTTGGACTGTCAGAAGGCCTCTGACAAGGTGCCATATATGAAGCTGCTTAACAAGCTATGAGCCCATGGTATTACAGGAAAGGGTCTTGTATGGATAAAGCAGTGGTTAATTGATAGGAGGCAAAGAGTAGGAATAAAGGGAGCCTTTTCTGACTGGCTGCCGATGACTATTCTGGAATCTGTATTGGGATCATTTCCTTTTATGTTACATATCAATGATTTGGATGATGGAATTGTTTGCTTTGTTGCAAAGTTTGAAAATGATTTGAAGATAGGTGGAGGGGCAGGTAGTTCTGAGGAAGTAGGGAGGCTTCAGAAGGACTTCGACAGATGAGGGGAATAGACAAAGAAATAGCAGATGAAATACAGTCTTGGTAAGTGGTGTATAGTCAATCACTGAAATGAAAGAGTTGACTGTTTTCTAAATGGAGAGAAAATACAAATAAGTGAGGTGCAAAGGGACTTGTGAGTCCCTGTGCAGGATTCCCAAAAAGTTAATTTGAAGATTGAGTCTGGTAAATGCTATTTAGCATTCATTGCAAGAGGACAAAAATATAAAAGCAAAGATGTAATGTTGAAACTTTTTAAAGCATTGGTGAGGCCTTATTTAGAATATTGTGAGAAGATTTGGGTACCTTATCATCAAAAGGATGTGCTGAAACTGAAGAACGTTCTAAGGAGGGTCATGAAAATGATTCTAGGATTGAATGTCTGAGCGTTTGATGGCTCTGGGCCTATATTCACTAGAATTCAGAAGAATGAGGAGTGATCTCATTGAAACCTATCAAAAGGTGAAAAGCCTCGATAAAGCAGATGTGGAGAGTTTGCTTCCTATGGTGAGCCATTCGAAGACCATTGGACTCAGCCTCAGAGTAGAGGAGTGTCCTTCTAGAAAGGAGATGAAGAGAAACTTCTTGAAGAGGAGAGTTGTGAATCTATGGAATTCTTTGCTACAGGCATCTGTGGAGGTCAAGTCTTTATGTATATTTAAGACAGAGGTTGATAGATTCTTGATTGATCAGGGCATTACGGAATATCGGGAGAAAGTAGGAGATAGGGACTGAGAGGAAAACTGGATTAGCCATGATGAAATGGCAGTGCAGACTTGATGGGCCAAATGGCCTAATTCTGCTCCTATATCTTATGATCTATACAAGACCATAAGATTACAAGATATAGGAGCCAAATTAGGCTATTTGGCTAAAAAAAGAACCAGTGTTCTTTTCCAATTAATTCTGACCAACTCCTCCCTCATGTCTCTGTAATTCCCTTTACTTCACTGTAATACTAAACATATCTGACTTTAGCTTCTCCTTCTCAAATGTCAGGGTGAATTCGATGTTATTATGATTGCTTCCCCTTTTACCTTTCTTTTAACTTAAGCTCTCTAGTCAATTCTGGTTCATTACACATCACCCAATCCAAAATAGCTGATTCACTAGAGGGCCCAACTATGAGCTGCTCTAAAAAGCGGCCTTGTAGGTATTCTAGAAATTCCCCCTCTTGGAGACCAGCACCAACCTGATTTTTCCAATCTACCCCCCCCCCCCCCCCCCATGCGTTTTCTGTCTTCCATTATAATTTGCAGGCCACATCCTTACTACCGTTTGGGGCTCTGTATACAGCTCCCATCGGGGTCTTTTTACCATAAGTCCATAAGATATAGGAACAGAAGTAAATCATTCAGCCCATTAAGTCTGCTCCGCCATTCAATCATGGGCTGATCCAATTCTTCCATTCATCCCCATTTCCCTGCCTTCTCCCCATACCCTTTGATGCCCTGGCTAATCAAGAACCTATCTATCTCTGCCTTAAATGCACCCAATAACTTGGCCTCCACAGCCACTCGTGGCAACAAATTCCACAGATTTACCACCCTCTGACTAAAGTAACCTCTCTGCATCTCAATTCTAAAAGGACGTCCTTCAATCCTGAAGTCGTGCCCTCTTGTCCTAGAATCCCCTACCATGGGAAATAACTTTGCCATATCTAATCTGTTCAGGCCTGTTAACATTCGGAATGTTTCTATGAGATCCCCCCTCATTCTCCTGAACTCCACGGAATACAGCCCAAGAGCTGCCAGACGTTCCTCATAGGGTAACCCTTTCATTCCTGGAATCATTCGCATGAATCTTCTCTAAAACCTCACCAATGTCAGTATATCCTTTCTAAAATAAGGAGCCCAAACTGCACACAATTCTCCAAGTGTGGTCTCACAAGTGCCTTATACAGCCTCAACATCACATCCCTGCTCCTATATTCTATACCTCTAGAAATGAATGCCAACATTGCACTCACCTTCTTCATAACCGACTCAACCTAGAGGTTAGACTTTAGGGTATCTTGCACAAGAACTCCCAAGTCCCTTTGCATCTCTGCATTTTGAATTCTCTCCCATCTAAATAATAGTCTGCCTGTTTATTTCTTCCACCAAAGTGCATGACCATACACCTTCCAACATTGTATTTCATTTGCCACTTCTTTGTTCAGCTGTAATACTGACTCTTCTGATTTTCCCTTCTCCCTCTCAAATTGTAGATTAAAACTTATCATATTATGGTCACTACCACCTAATGGCTCCTTTACCTCGAGTTCCCTTATCAAATCCGGTTCATTACACAATACTAGATCTAGAATTGCCTTCTCCCTGGTAGGCTCCAGTACAAGCTGCTCTAAGAATCCATCTCAGAGGTACTCCACAAACTCCGTTTCTTGGGGTCTAGTACCAACCTGATTTTCCCAGTCTACCTGCATGTTGAAATCCCCCATTACAACCGTAGTATTACCTTTGCGACATGCTAATTTTAGCTCTTGATTCAACTTGCACCCTATATCCAGGCTACTATTTGGGGGGCCTGTAGATAACTCCCACTAGGGTCTTTTAGCCTTTACAATTTCTCAGTTCTATCCATACTGACTCTACATCTCCTGATTCGATATCACCCCTCGCAAGGGTCTGAATTTCATTCCTCACCAGCAGAGCCACCCCACCCCCTCTGCCCACCTGTCTGTCCTTCCGATAGGATGTATGGCCTTGAATATTCATTTCCCAGCCCTGGTCCTCTTGCAGCCGTGTCTCTGTTATTCCTACAACATCATACTTACCAACTTCCAACTGAGCTTCAAGCTCATCCACTTTATTTCTTATACTTCATGCATTCATATATAATACTTTTAATCCATTACTCCTCTCACTTCTCACATCAGTCCCTATTGCACTTAGCCATACTCTCCGATTCCTTCCTGAGCTTTCTGCCCCGTCAATTCTGTTGTCTTTCTTAACTTTTCTTATTCTCTCTTTCCCTTTAACTCCATCCTTATATTTCCAGTTCGTCTCCTCCCCCCCACTTATTAGTTTAAACACACCCGAGTAGCAGTGGCAAACCTGCCTGCCAGAGTGCTGGTTCCCCGCCTGTTAAGGTGCAACCCGTCCCTTTTGTACAATTCATCCTTACCCAAAACAGATCCCAGTGGTCTAAGAATCTAAAACCCTGCTTGCCGCACCAGCTCCTCAGCCACACATTTAGATCCCATATCTCCCTGTTCCTGCCCTCACCAGCACGAGGATCTGGAAGCAAACCAGAGATAACCACCCTGGGAGGTCCTACTTTTCAGCCTTCTTCCGAGCACATGGCATGGGTAGCATCCGTGAGATCACATCTCTGGAGGGTCTCCCCTTTAACTTAGCAATAACTCCCTGAACTCCCTGTGCACATAGAGGCACCCTGCTACGTGCCTCTGGTGAAGAGTAAACCTGCAACCTCGAGGACAGTGAGGAAATGGTTGGGGGAGGCTTATGAGGCACTCCAGGGTTGTTTTGAGGTGACAGACTGGCAGGCACTCTGTGAGCCACATGGAGAGGACATTGATGGGCTCACAGAGTGCGTCACTGGTTACATCAACTTCTGCGTGGACTGCAATGTTCCGGCAAGAACTGTCCTTTGTTATTCAAATAACAAGCCATGGGTAACAAAGGACATTAAGGACATCCTGAATGCTAAAAGGTCGGCGTTTAGAGATGGAAATGAGGAGGAGCTGAGGACAATACAGAGGGACCTGAAAGCCAAGAGCAGGGAGGCTAAAGACAGGTATAGGAGGAAACTTGAGTGGAAACTCCAGCAGAACAACATGAGAGAGGTCTGGAGTGGGATGAGGGCCATCACTGGGTTCTAGCAAACTAGCACCAGAGGAGCTGAAAGCAGTGGTGGACAGGGCCAACAAACTTAACCTGTTCTATATAGACAATAGACAGTAGGTGCAGGAGTGGGCCATTCGGCCCTTCTAGCCAGCACCGCCATTCACTGTGATCATGGCTGATCACGCACAATCAGTACCCCGTTCCTGCCCTCTCCCCATATCCCTTGACCCCGCTATCTATAAGAGCTCTATCTAACTCTCTCTTGAATGCATCCAGAGACTTGGCCTCCACTGCCTTATGGGGCAGAGCATTCCACATATCCACCACTCTCTGGGTGAAAAAGTTTTTCCGCATCTCTGTTCTAAATGGTCTACCCCTTATTCTTAAACTGTGGCCTCTAGTTCTGGACTCACCCATCAGTGAGAACATGCTTCCTGCCTCCAGCGTGTCCAATCCCTTAATAATCTTATATGTTTCAATCAGATCCCCTCTCATCCTTCTAAATTCCAGTGTATACAAGCCCAGTTGCTCCAATCTTTCAACATATGACAGTCCTGCCATTCCGGGAATTAACCTTGTGAACCTGCGCTGCACTCCCTCGAAAGCAAGAATGTCCTTCCTCAAATTTGGAGACCAAAACTGCACACAATACTCCAGGTGGGGTCTCACCAGGGCCCTGTACAGCTGCAGAAGGACCTCTTTTCTCCTATACTCAATTCCTCTTGTTATAAAGGCCAGCATGCCATTAGCTTTCTTCACTGCCTGCTGTACCTGCATGCTTGCTTTCATTGACTGATGTACAAGAACACCTAGATCTCGTTGTACTTCCCCTTTTCCTAACTTGACTCCATTTAGATAGTAATCTGCCTTCCTGTTCTTGCCACCAAAATGGATAACCTCACATTTATCCACATTAAACTGCATCTGCCATACACTTGCCCACTCACCCAACCTGTCCAAGTCACCCTGCATTCTCATAACATCCTCCTGACATTTCACACTGCCACCCAGCTTTGTGTCATCGGCAAATTTACTAATGTTACTTTTAATCCCTTCATCTAAATCATTAATGTATATTGTAAACAGCTGCAGTCCCAGCACCGAACCTTGCGGTACCCCACTGGTTACAGCCTGCCATTCCGAAAGGGACCCGTTAATCGCTACTCTTTGTTTCCTGTCAGCCAGCCAATTTTCAATCCATGTCAGTACTCTGCCCCCAATACCATGTGCCCTAATTTTGCCCACTAATCTCCTATGTGGGACTTTATCAAAAGCATTCTGGAAGTCCAGGTACACTACATCCACTGGCTCTCCCTTGTCCATTTTCATAGTTACATCCTCAAAAAACTTCAGAAGATTAGTCAAGCATGATTTTCCCTTCATAAATCCATGCTGACTCGGACTGATCCTTCTACTGCTATCCAAATGTGTCGTAATTTCCTCTTTTATAATTGACTCCAGCATCTTTCCCACCACTGACGTCAGGCTAACCGGTCTATAATTCCCTGTTTTCTCTCTCCCTCCTTTCTTGAAAAGTGGGACAACATTAGCCACCCTCCAATCAGCAGGAACTGTTCCTGAATCTATAGAACATTGGAAAATGATTACCAATGTGTCCACAATTTCTAGAGCCACCTCTTTAAGTACCCTGGGATGCAGACCATCAGGTCCCGGGGACTTACCAGCCTTCAGACTCAATAGTCTATCCAACACCATTTCTTGCTTAATATAAATTTCATCCTTTACCCTAGTTCCTTTGGCCACTATTACATCTGGGAGTTTGTTTGTGTCTTCCCTAGTGAAGACAGATCCAAAGTACCTGTTCAACTCGTCTGCCATTTCCTTGTTCCCCATAATAAATTCACCTGTTTCTGTCTTCAATGGCCCAATTTTGGTCTTAACTATTTTTTTGCTATTCACATACCTAAAGAAGCTTTTACTATCCTCCTTTATATTATTGGCTAGTTTACCTTCGTACTTCATTTTTTTCTTGGCGTATTGCCTTTTTGTTATCTTCTGTTGCTCTTTAAAAGCTTCCCAGTCCTCCAGTTTCCCGCTCATCTTTGCTATGTTATACTTCTCTTTTATTTTTATACTGCCCTTTACTTCCCTCATCAGCATGGCCGCCCCTTACTCCCCTTAGGATCTTTCTTCCTCTTTGGAATGAACCAATCCTGCACCTTCGGCATTATTCCCAGAAATACTTGCCATTGTTGTTCCACTGTCTTCCCTGCTAGGGTATTGTTCCATTGAACTTTGGCCAGCTCCTCCCTCATCGCTCCATAGTTCCCTTTGTTCAACTGTAATACTGACACATCTGATTTTCCCTTCTTCTCAAATTGTAGGTTAAAACATATCATCTTATGGTCACTACCTCCTAATGGTTCCTTTACCTCGACGTCCCTGATCAAATCTGGTTCATTGCACAACACTAAATCTAAAATTGCCTTCTCCCTGGTAGGCTCCAGTACAAGCTGTTCTAAGAATCCATCTCGGAGGCACTCCACAAACTCCCTTTCTTGGGGTCCAGTACTATTCTGATTCTCCTAGTCTACCTGCATGTTGAATCTTCAACAGATTTGACACTGTGGCCCCTGCCCATCCCCCACATGATTCATCTGTTGTCGGCCCCCAACCAACACATACTCTACTCTCCCCTCCTACCCCTCCTCACAGCCCTCCACCCTGCTCTCATGACTACACCCCTACCCCACCTGAAACCACCACGGTGGGCTTCACAGCTGAACAGGTGAGAAGACAGCTGAAACGTCTCCACACAAGCAAGGCTGCAGGCCTGGATGGTGTCAGCCCCAGGGTGCTCAAAGCCTGTGCCCCCCAGCTATGTGGAGTACTTCACCATGTCTTCAACCTGAGCCTGAGTCTCCAGAGGGTTCCTGTGCTGTGGAAGACGTCCTGCCTCGTCCTTGTACCGAAGTCGCCGCTCCCCAGTGGCACCAATGACTACAGACCGGTGGCATTGACCTCCCACATCATGAAGACCTGGAGAGACTTGTTCTAGAGCAGCTCTGGCCTATGGTTAGGCCACACTTAGACCCCCTCCAGTTCGACTACCAGCCCCGACTAGGAGTTGAGGATACCATCGTCTACCTGCTGAACCGTGTCTACGCCCACCTGGACAAGCCAGTGAGCGCTGTGAGGGTCATGTTTTTTGACTTTTCCAGTACATTCAACACCATCCGCCCTGCTCTGCTGGGTGAGAAGCTGACAGTGATGCAGGTGGATGCTTCCCTGGTGTCATGGATTATTGATTACCTGACTGGCAGACCACAGTACGTGTGCTTGCAACACTGTGTGTCAGACAGAGTGGTCAGCAGCACTGGGGCTCCACAGGGGACTGTCCTGTCTCCCTTTCTCTTCACCATCTACACCTCGGACTTCAACTACTGCAGAGTCTTGCCATCTTCAGAAGTTTTCTGATGACCCTGCCATAGTTGGATGCATCAGCAAAGGAGATGAGGCTGAGTGCAGGACTACGGTGGGAAACTTTGTCACATGGTGTGAGCAGAATTATCTGCAGCTTAAGGTGAAAAAGACTAAGGAGCTGGTGGTGGACCTGAGGAGGGCTAAGGCACTGGTGACCCCTGTTTCCATCCAAGGGGTCAGTGTGGACATGGTGGAGGATTATAGATACCTGTGGATATGAATTGACAATAAACTGGACTGGTCAAAGAACACTGAGGCTGTCTACAAGAAGGGCCAGAGTCGTTTCCATTTCCTGAGGAGACTGTGGTCCTTTAACATCTGCCGGACGATGCTGAGGATGTTCTACGAGTCTGTGGTGGCCAGTGCTATCATGTTTGCTGTTGTGTGCTGAGGCAGCAGGCTGAGGGTAGCAGACACCAACAGAATCAACAAACTCATTCGTAAGGCCTGTGATGTTGTGGGTTGGAACTCTGACGGTGGTGTCTGAAAAGAGGATGCTGTTCAAGTTGCATGCCATCTTGGACAATGTCTCCCATCCACTCCATAATGTATTGGTTAGGCACAGGAGTACATTCAGCCAGAGACTCATTCCACTGAGATGCAACACTGAGCATCATAGGAAGTCATTCCTACCTGTGGCCATCAAACTTTACAACTCCTCGCTCAGAGTGTCAGACACCCTGAGCCAATAGGCTGGTCCTGGACTAATTTCCACTTGGCATAATTTACTTATTATTATTTAATTATTTATGCTTTTATATTGCTATATTGTCTACACTATTCTTGGTTGGTGCGACTATAACGAAACCCAATTCCCTCGGGATCAATAAAGTATGCCTGTCTGCCTGTTGGTCAGAACCTCATCACTCATCCTACCCATATCACTCGGGAGGCAACATACCATCAGGGAATCTCATTCTCGCCCACAGAACCTCCTTACTAACTAATGAATCACCAATCACCACAGTGTGCCTCTTCTTCCCCCCCCCCCCCCACCACTTCCCATAAGACCATAAGATATAGGATCAAAGTTAGGCCATTCAGCCCATCAAGTCTGCTCTGCCATTCCGTCATGGCTGATCCCGGATCCCACTCAACCCCATCCAGCTGCCTTCTCGCCATATCCTTTGATGCCCTGACCAATCCAAAAAGTATCAACTACTGCTTTAAATATACCCATGGACTTGGCCTCCTCTGCAGTCTGTGGCAGAGCATTCCACAGATCCACTACTCTCTGGCTAAAAAAATTCCTCCTCCTCTGAGGGTTGCCCCTCAATTTTGAGGCTGTGCCCTCTAGTTCTGGATACCTCCACCATAGGAAACATCCTCTTCATATTCACCCTAACTAGTCCTTTCAACATTCAGTATGTTTCCATGAGATCCCTCCACTTTCTTCTAAATTCCAGTGAGTACAGGCCCAAAGCTGCTAAACACTTCTCATGTGTTAACCCCTTCATTCCCGGAAATTCCTCTGGACTCTCTCCAATGACAACACATCCTTTCTGAGATATTGTATGGGGCCCAAAACTGTTGGCAATACTCCAAGGGCAGCCTGACATATGTCTTATAAAGCCTCAGAATTATGTCCTTGCTTTTATTTTCTATTTCCTTTGAAATAAATGCCAGCATTACATTTGCCTTCTTTACCACACACTCAACCTGTAAATTAACCTTCTGTGAGTCTTGCATAAGGACTCCTAAGTCCCTCTGCACCTCTCATGTTTGAACCTTCTCCCCATTTAGATAATAGACTGCACTATTGTTCCATTTACCAAAATGCATTATCATACATTTCCCAACACTGTATTCCATCTGCCACTGTTTTTTGCCCATTCTTCCAATTTGTCTAAGTCCTGTTGCAATCGTATGGTTTCCTCGGCACTACCTAGTCCTCCACATAGAACAATACAGCACATTACAGGCCCTTTGGCCCACAATGTTGTGCCGACCCTCAAACCCTGCCTCCCATATAACCCCTCACCTTAAATTCCTTCATATACCTGTCTAGTAGTCTCTTAAATTTCACTAGTGTATCTGCCTCCACCACTGACTCAGGCAATGCATTACATGCATCAACCGCTTGCTGAGAAAAAAACCTTCCTCTAATATCCCCCTTGAACTTTCCACCCCTTACCTTAAAGCCATGTCCTCTTGTATTGAGCAGTGGTGCCCTGGGGAAGAGGTGCTGGCTGTCCACTCTATCCATTCCTCTTAATATCTTCTGTACCTCTATTATGTCTCCTCGCATCCTCCTTCTCTCCAGAGAGTAAAGTCCTAGCTCCCGTAATCTCTGATCATAATATACACTCTCTAAACCAGGCAGCATCCTGGTAAATTTCCTCTGTACCCTTTCCAATGCTTCCACATCCTTCCTATAGTGAGGCGATCAGAACTGGACACAGTACTCCAAGCGTGGCCTAACCAGAGTTTTATAGAGCTGCATCATTACCCCGCGACTCTTAAACTCTATCCCTCGACTTATGAAAGCTAACACCCCATAAGATACATATCTTTGTATCACCCACAGACTTTGCCACAAAGCCTCACTCTGACCCTCTTAGGTCACTCCCGCCCCCTTGACAATATCCAAAGTGACATACCTGTTGTTGAGGGGGCTGGCTACAGGGGTGCTCTGTACTGGCTCCTTAACTTGTTTCCCTTTCCTGACTATCACCCATTTCCCCATGTCCTGCACCTTGAGTGTAACTACCACTCTGTATGTCCTATCTATCACCCCTCCAGGCTCCCAAATCATCCGGTTCATCCAGTTCCAACTCCTTAATGTGGATTGTTCGAAGCTGCAGCTGTCCAAGCTAATAAGCTGCCCCCTCCCCAGATAATTAGAGAGGGGCAATACATGCTTAACTCCAGTTATTCCACAGCCTGAGGATTGATCTAAAATTCCTACTTCCATAAATGCCATGCGTTCTACTTTAAAACACAGCAATATGCACCAAATCAAGTATCAGAAATGAATATATTCTGAAAGTATTTTTTCTCAGTATTACATGTACAGTTTGCCTGCTGCTGAAACATTTGTTATACTACTGGATAAATAGTAAATTATTAAACCAATATTTTTAGCTTTTCCCCAAAATGTTAAGATTTCAATTGAAGTGTCTCAACCTGGAATACACATAAATAAAATAACCATAAAAAGAGAAAATCTGCAGATGCTGGAAATCAAAGTAATGCACACAAAATGCTGGAGGAACTCAGCAGGCAGCATCGAGAAACGAGTAAACAGTCGACGTTTTGGCCTGATGAAGGGTCTTGGCCTGAAACGTTGACTGTTTCCTCTTTTTCACTGATGGTGCCTGATCTGCTGAGTTCCTCCAGCATTTTGTGTGTATTATAATTATATAACCATGACCGTTTATTGTTATAAATTAGTCAATGATGCCCAGTATGTGCCAGTGTAATCTTACCTTTGTCAATGCTACCACATCAAAGCCAAAATGGAAACCAAGGGAACAACCAGATTTTGATCACCGACATAGCTCCTGGAATTTACAGAGATCAAGCTTGTGGCTTCGGAATGACTGATAAATGTAAAGTTACGTGCTGAACTCTTTCTACATCCGGAACACAAGCTGCACACCTGCCTCCTGAGGACTTGGTAATCTACTTGCTGGTTTAGAGTTTACACTTACAGTTTGGTTGCTAGTAGCAACTTTTGATCTCACTGAAACCAAAGACAGCTTTTACAGAGCAACAGGACAAAATTCCTAACAGTTTAAGTCATTTTGTGGGGAGCTTTACGATGGTAACACGAGATAGATAACACAATGTAGCATTTACACATGAAATGTAATGGGGGAACAGAAAGGGTGAACACAATCAGGCTTTTCCCCATTGAGCTTGAGTGAAACTAGAACTAGAGGTCATAAGGATGAAAAATGAAATATTTAAGGGTAACTTCTTCACTAAGAGGTTGGTGAGAGCTTGGAACAAGTTATGGGCAGATGTGGGTTTGATTACAACATCAAAGAGAAGTTTGGATAAGTACAGGGATGGGAGGGGTACAGAGGGCTATGGTCCAGATGCAGATCGATGGAAATAGGCAGCTTAACAGTTTAGAATGGACTGCATGGGCCTCCTTCTGTGACGTACGGCTTTACGACTCTAAGATGAACGTTGTGCTTATGTCCCATCAGACCATAAGACATAAGAACAAAATTAGGTCTTTCAGCCCATTGAGTCTACTCTAGCATTCTGTCATGGCTGATCCTGGATCCCACTCAACCCCATACACCTGCCTTCTCACAATATCATTTTAGGTCCTGACTGATAGGAAACAATCAAGTTCCACCTCAAATATACACATGGACTTGGCCTCCACCGCAGTCTGTGGCAGAGAATTCCACAGATTCACTACTCATTGGCTAAAAACATTCCTCCTTACCTCTGTTCAAAAGGGTCAACCCTCAATTTTGTGTCTGTGCCCTCTGGTTCCCAATATACCTAACAAAGAAAAAATCCTCTCCACATCTGCTCTATCTAGTCATTTCAACATTTGGTAGGTTTCAAAGAGATTAGCTGCATTCTTCTGAATTACAGTGAGTATAGGCCCAAAGCTGCCAAACAATCCTTCAATCCCGGATTCACCTTCGTGAACCTTGTGTACCTCATTAACCACCATCCTCGTATCCTGGGGATGGGACGGTGTACATTCCTGTCCCAGTGAGGAAACGGTGTTCGTCTCTGTCCCAGCAAGGGGATGGCGTGTGTCTCTGTCCTGGGCAGGGGATGGTGTGCGTCTCCATCCCGGGCAGGGGATGGTGTGGAGGGGATGGCATGTGTCTCCATCCCGGGGAGGGGACGGTGTGCGTCTTCGTCCCGGGGTAGGGATGGCGTGTGTGTGTGTCCCGGGGAAGTGTTACAGTCTGTATCTCTCTGTCCTGGTGAGGGTAGTGAGGAAGGTTGTCTCTCTATCTCGGGGTGTGAGGGGATGTGAAGTGTTGTCTCTGTCCGGATGAGGCAGAAGGACGCATTGTCTCTCTGTCCGGGTGGGGAAGGATGTGTTGTCTCTGTCCCCAGGGGGGTGGTGTGTGGACGTGTTGTTTCTCTGTCCCAGTGGATAGAGGGGTATGTGTTGTCCCTCCGTCCCGAGGTGAGGGCAAATGCATGTGTTGTCTTACCATCCCAGCGGGTGAAGGGTGATGTGTTTTAAAGAGCAAAGACGAGGAAATCTGCAGATGCTGGAAATTCAAACAACATACACAAAATGCTGGTGGAACACAGCAGGCCAGGCAGCATCTATAGGGAGAAGCACTGTCGACGTTTCAGGTCCTGATGAAGGGTTTCTGCCCGAAATGTCGACAGTGCTTCTCCTTATAGATGCTGCCTGGCCTGCTGTGTTCCACCAGCACTTTGTGTGGGTTGGGTGATGTGTTGTCTCTCTGTCCTGTGGGAGGGGGAAGCTTTGTCTCTCTGTCCTTGGGGGTGGCAAACATGTTGATCTCCCTCTGTCCCGTTGGGGGGGAACGTGTTGTCTCTCTCTCTCTGTCCCGGGGGTGGGGAATGTATTTGATTCTCTCTGTCCTGGGGGGGCAGGAACGTGTTGAATCTCTCTCTGTCCCGGGAGGAGGAACTTGTCTCTCTCTGTCCTGGGGGGGGGGGGGAGAAATGTGTTGTCTCACTCTGTCCTGGTGGTGTGTGACGTGTTGACACTCTGTGTCCCAGGAGGGGAAACATACTGACTCTCTCTCTGTCCCGGGGGGGAGTACATGTTGTCTCTCTCTGTCCCAGTTGGGGGGAAACATGTTGTCTCTCTCTCTGTCCCAGGAGGGGGAACGTGTTGTCTCTCGGTCCCGGTGGGGTGTGACGTGTTGACATTCTCTCTGTCCCGGGAGGGGGTATCGTGTTGTCTCTCTGTCCTGGGGGGGGGTGTCATGTTGACTCTGTCTCTGTCCCTGGGGGGGAAATGTGTTGATTCTCTCTCTGTCCCAGGAGGGGGAAATGTGTTGATTCTCTCTCTGTCCCAGGAGGGGGAACGTGTTGTCTCTTGGTCCCGGTGGGGTGTGACGTGTTGACATTCTCTCTGTCCCAGGAGGGGGTATCGTGTTGTCTCTCTGTCCTGAGGGGGGTGTCATGTTGACTCTGTCTCTGTCCCTGGGGGGGAAATGTGTTGACTCTCTCTCTGTCCCAGGAGGGGGAATGTGTTGTCTCTCTCCGTCCTGGGGGCGGGAACATGTTGACTCTCTCTCTGTCCCGGGAGGAAGAACTTGTCTCTCTCTGTCCTGGGGGGGGGGGGAGAAATGTGTTGTCTCACTCTGTCCTGGTGGCGTGTGATGTGTTGACACTCTGTGTCCCGGGAGGGGAAACATACTGACTCTCTCTCTGTCCCGGGGTGGGGGGAGTACATGTTGTCTCTCTCTGTCCCGGTGAGGTGTGACGTGTTGACACTCTGTGACCCGGGAGGGGTAACATATTGACTCTCTCTCTGTCCCGGGGGGGGGGAACGTGTTGTCTCTCTCTGTCCCGGTGGGGTGTGACATGTTGACATTCTCTGTGTCCCGGGAGGGGGAACATGTTGATTCTCTCTCTGTCCCAGAGGGAAACGTGTTGACATTCTCTCTATCCCGGCGGGGTGGGGGAATGTGTTGTCACTCTGTCCCGGGGGGGGGGGGGGTGTCATGTTGAGTCTGTCTCTGTCCCGGGGGGGGGGGGGGTTGGATGTGTTGACAATCTCTCTGTCCGGGGGGGCGGAATGTGTTGTCTCTCTGTCCCAAAGGGGGGGGGGGGGGTGACGTGTTGACTCACTCTCTGTCCTGGTGGGTGCATCGTGTTAACGGTCTCTCTGTCCCGGGGGGGGGGGGGGGGTGACGTGTTGACTCACTCTCTGTCCTGGTGGGTGCATCGTGTTAACGGTCTCTCTGTCCCGGGGGGGAGAAACGTGTTGACTCTCTCTCTGTCTGGGAGGAAATGTGCTGTCTCTCTCTGTATGGGAGGGGGGGGTGTCGTGTTGACTCACTCTCTGTCCTAGTGGGGGTGTTGTGTTGATGGTCTCTCTGTCCCGGGGGGGGGGGGGGGGAATGTGTTGACTCTCTCTCTGTCCCGGGGGTGGGGGGGGGGGGAATGTGTTGACTCTCTCTCTGTCCCGGGGGTGGGGGGGGGAATGTGTTGACTCTCTCTCTGTCCCGGGGGTGGGGGGGGGGAACGTGTTGTCTCCCTCTCTGTCCCGGGGGGGGGGAATGTGTTGACTCTCTCTCTGTCCCGGGGGTGGGGGGGGGGGAACGTGTTGTCTCCCTCTCTGTCCCGGGGCGGAAACGTGTTGTCTCACTCTCTGTCCCGGGGGGGGGGGGGAATGTGTTGTCTCTCTGTCCCGGGGGAGGGGGGGAATGTGTTGTTGTCTCTCTTTTTGTCCCAGTCGGGGTATTGTGTTGACGGTTTCTCTGTCCGGCTGGGGGGCGCGACGTGTTGACGGTCTCCCCATCCCGGGGCGGGGTTTGACGTGATGACGTTTTCTCGGCTGGATACGCTGACGGGAGGAGGCGGCTCTATTACCCACAATCCATCGGAACCAAACAGACAGACTCCAAGATGGCGGCGGACAGTGACGTAAGGATTACTTTTTTCCTGTTTAAATACAGTTTATCATTGAAATTTCCGAATTAAAGAGCGTTTATGTTCGTTCACGCCTCTACTTTTATTTCATTAATGCTGACAGCCGGAGTCAGATGTGTTTGAAATCACGGACTTTACGACGGCTTCGGAATGGGAGAGGTAGGAGCTTTCGCCCGCGTCCCTGGGAAGCCGGCGCTCCCGGCTCCCCCCACTCCCACATCTTCTCTCTGGAACCCTGTGTTGCTTGCAAATTGATTTGTTTTGCTTACCAGTTTGGCTTAACTGTGCTGCACAGGTAGCAGTTTCGTGGGACCTGCGAGCAAATATTAGACTTTTGGGGACTAGTAATCATGTTTTTTTTCAAATTTTGTTTTACTTTAGTAATCTTGAAGCCATGAGATTTACATGCTTTTGAAGTTATTAAAATGTTTCATAATTCGTTCGTTGTATTTTTGACGCAAAGTTCTCCTTGCAGTTTCCAAAGGAGTACCCTTGATGTATTTCCGTATTAAATGAGTCAACATATCTGCTAATTATTAGAAGTCAAAAATGCATTTTTTGTATATTTCTGTTGGGTGCTTGAATCTGAAAATGAATCCGTGTGCCCAGTTAGATGTTTGTATATCAAGTAAGATTAGGAAATGCAATGATTTCATATTTTTGTAAATTGTTTTCATTTCTGAAAACGGAGTATTCAAGACTACAAGGCTTCGTTTCTTGTAATTGATATTGAAGAGGGAAGAAAGAAAATTTAATCTCAAGTGAAAATTTGCAGATGCTGGAAATCTGAGCAACACACAAAATGCTGGAGGAACTCAGCAGGTCAGGCAGCATCTATGGAAAAGAGTACAGTCAACATTTCAGGCCGAAATCCTGCAGCAAAAAATGGAGAAAAAGTGTGAGTAGTAGATTTTTAAAAATCGGGTGAAGGGAGTGAGAACCACCAGGTGATAGGTGAAACTTGGAACAGGAGGTATAAAGTAAACAGCAGGGAAGTTGATTGGTGAAAGAGAGGAAAGGCCATGGAAGAAAGAAAAAAGGGGGGAGGAGCACCAGAGGGAGGTGATGGACGGACAGGAGATGAGTTGAGAGAAGGAAAAGGGGATATGAAATGAACAAAGTTGGGGGGGGTGGTGGTTGGGAAGCATTACCGGTTTGAGATGTTCATGCAATCAGGTTGGAGACTGCCCAAACGGAATATAAAGTTTTCTTCCTCCAACTTAAGTGTGGCCTCATCACATCAAGGAGGCCATGGATGGACATATCGGAATAGGAAGTGGAATCAAGAAGGGTGGCCACTGGTCGATAGACTTGTTCTGGCAGATGGAGTATATGCTCGGCGAAGCGCTGTCCCAATCTATGTCGGCATCTACACTCTGTCCTGTAGAACAGACAGGATCTCCCAGTAGCCACCCATTTTAATTCCACTTCCCATTCCCATTCCAATATATCTGTCCATGGCCGCCTCTACTGTCGTGATGAGACCACACTTGGGTTGGAGGAACAACACCTTGTATTCCCTTTGGGTAGCCTCCAACCTGATGGGATGAACATCAATTTCTCAAACTTACGATAATGCCCCACCCACCTTCTTTACATCCCATCCCCTTTTCCCTCTCTCACCTCATCTCCTTGCCTGCCCATCGCCTCCCTCTGGTGCTCCTTCCCCTTTTTTCTTTCTTCCATGGCCTTCTGTCTCTTTCACTCTTCCCAGCTCTTTACTTTATCCATCCCCCTCCAGATTTCACCTATCACCTGGTGGTTCTCTGCCCCCTCACCTCACCTTTTTTCTCCAGTCTGTTGAAGGCTTTCGACTCGAAACGTCAACTGTACTTTTTCCCATTAATGCTGCTTGACTGAGTTTCTCCAGCATTTTGTATGTGTTGCAAAGAAAATTTAATGAGGGTTTTGCTTTGTTATAAAAATGATGAACAATTAACTTTTGTACTGACATTTTATAGAAAGCATCACTTTGAATAGCTGGATGGAAAGAAGATATTTTTGTATCTGGACATTAATATATATTTTTACTAGCTATAGTGAATGTAATTGCATCAATATGTTGGGCCCAGGTTAGATCTTAAGAGCAGCTGACAGCCAGGAACTTGGAACTGCTCACCCTTTCCACTGCTGATGAGGACTGGTATGTGTTCCCTTGACTTCCTTGTCTTAAGTCCGGCCACAATCAATTACTTGGTCTTACTGACACTGAGTGCAAGGTTGTTGTGCTATCACTGCAGCTGATCTCTCACTCCTTCCTTTTCTCCTCCTTGTCATCTAAAATTCTGCCAATAGTTGTGTCATTGGCAAAATTGTGAGTTGTGCCTAGCCACAGTATTAGGTGTAGAGAGAATAGAGCAGGTATGACTTAATAATTTATATGTATTTACTTTTGTGTTTTGACAAGTAAAGTTTTTAGTGCTACACTACCTTCAAAAGATTGTCTCAATCACAACTAATTTTATTGCATTCCTGAAAATAGAGGGCATGCAATGATGCAGTAGTTAAATTACTGGAGTATTAATTCAGAGAACTGGGCTAACAATTCAGACCTTGCATTCACACTGCACAGGGAATCTAAAGTCAACAAAATGTAATTTGTTTTTAAAAGATGGTGATCACAAAACTAACCAGCTATAATCAGCAAGTCGCTTGATAGCGATGGAGCTAAACTTATTTCAGGCAATTGTGTTGTCACGTGAACTTGATGTGTACCGTTAGACAGTTCATGGTTCAAAAAATGTGCTGGAGATAGTCTCGGATGTTTTTATTGTGACCGCAAGACTCTGTTGGACATTGGTAATGTTAGAACACGAAGTCTGGTTTACTGGTTCCTTGGCGAGGCCAACAGTGGGGGAACTGTATTGCCTTGGTGGTAGCGAGGACTAGGTTGAAAATCTAGTCAAGAAGAAAAGAAAAGCTTATAAAAGGTTCAAAAAACTAGGTAATTATAGAGATCTAGAAGATTATAGGGCTAGCAGGAATGAGTTTAACAGCAGTTATCATAGGTGACTTTAATTTGCAGATATATTGGGTGAATCTGTTGGTTGAGGCGGTCTTGAGGAGGACTTCATAGAATGCATCCGTGATGTCTTTCTCGAACAGCATGTTACTGAACCCACAGGAGAACGTACTATCTTAGATCTGGCCCTTTTGAATGAAACAGTAAAATTAGTGATTTTGTAATTATAACCATATAAAAATTACAGCACGGAAGCAGGCCATCTCGGCCCTTCTAGTCCATGTCGAATGCGTACTCTCACCTAGTCCCACCTACCTGCACTCAGCCCAGAATCCTCCATTCCTTTCCTGTCCATATAACTATCCAATTTTTTTTTAAGATGACAAAATTGAACCTGCCTCTACCACTTCTACTGGGAGCTTGTTCCACACAGCTACCAATCTCTGAGTAGATTTCCCCTGGTGTTACCCCTAAACTTTTGCCTCTTAACTCTCAACTCATGTCCTCTTGTTTGAATCTCCCCTACTCGCAATGGAAAAAACCTATCCACATCAACTCTATCTATCCCCCTCATAATTTTAAATACCTCTATCAAGTCCCCCCTCAACCTTCTACGCTCCAAAGAATAAAGACCTAACTTGTTCAACCTTTCGCTGTAACTTAGGTGCTGAAACCCAGTTAACATTCTGGTAAATCTCCTCTGTACTCTCTCTATTTTGTTGACAATTTTCCTATAATTCGGTGACCAGAACTGTACACAATACCCCAAATTTGGCCTCACCAATGCCTTGTACAATTTTAACATTACATCCCAACTCCTAAACTCATTACTCTGATTTGTAAAGGCCAGCATACCAAATGCTTTCTTCACCACCCTATCCACATGAGATTCCACCTTCTGGGAACTATGCTCCATTATTCCTAGACCACTCTGTTCTACTGCATTCCTCAATGCCCAACCATTTACCATGTATGTCCTATTTTGATTAGTCCTACCAAAATGTAGCAACTCACAATTATCAGCATTAAACTCCATCTGCCATCTTTCAGCCCACTCTTCTAACTGGCCTAAATATCTCTGTAAGCTTTGAAAACCTACTTCATTATCCACAACGTCACCTATCTTAGTATTTATATTGGATTTTTTAAAGATTTTATATAATGTAAAAACAATCAGCATTGTAGACATGTTCTGGTGTTAGACTTTCATCAGTGACTATCTTTGCAAACTCATCAATGTATTTCTTTGCTTATTCATGATGAGCAAATGCTTTATCAGCACATCTTTAAAAATTTAATGCCATGCCTTTTCTTAAATTTCTGCAACCAGCCTGATGAATATTCACAATTACCTTCAATTTTCAGTTTGTCATGCTAGTTCTTTGTTTCTTTCATGTTCAGCATATCATTGAGAGACATATGTTCATTCTGATGATGAATGCACTCTTTCAAAATACAATCAAGATCTTCATTTTTTGCTTTATGCAGTGTTTTTCTATTTTTCATTCAGAATGCTGTTGCTCACTTTTATTTGTGTGGTTTGTGTTTCTTTTCTCTTTCTCTGTGCATTGGGTGATAATCTTTATTAGGTTCTTCCAGGTTTCTTGCTTTGTGGCTGTCTGCAAGCAGACAAATCTCAAGGTTGTATAATTGATACATTTTTTCAATAATACATGTACTTTGAATCTTTGAATTAACTTCTGTTCATTACATATGTGAGGCCACCTCTCAGAACTGTCTGTGATGATGTCTGCGCATCACTTGGAACCTTCCCAGCACCTTGTAGAGTTTTCCATTTGTGATGTCGTGTCAGCAAAAAAAATTTTTGGATTTCAGAGGTTTTTGGATTTGGGCTTTTAGGGTAAGGTGTACTCAACCTTCAGTAAATGCTGCTGTCTTTGAAGCATTATTTCTAGCCTGTAAAATGTGTATAATGCGAGGTGACAAGGTGATTTGTGTTAGAATAACATTTTGTTGAATGCTTGTTATATAATTGATTTATTTAAGGATCAGTAGCAGTTCAAAGAATCATATAATTTTACAGTGCTGTAAGATACTACTCAACCCATCATGTCTGTGCCTATAAAAGGTGTTACATTGGAGTTTTTAAGTTTATCTATTATTTCTCATTTTCCTACCTCTAGATTCATGTCAAAAATTGAGGAAGTGCTGAATGATTGGAAACTGATTGGAAGAACTGCAAGCAAACCTTTGGAAAAGGTCTGTTTTTGTTGCATTGTCATAGTTAACTGGTATTTGAAATTTGTCAAGAAATTATATCAGTGATAATTGAAAATTAATTTTATTAATGTCATTGTGGGTTCTTGTTAAGTGTGTTTGCTCTACAGATATCTTGATGTGTATTTATGTCTGGCTATAAATATGTGAAGTATCTCATCATGAGTAATGAAGAGAGAGAAAATCCCACCATTGGAATAATTGTCACATCTCTGCTGGTATTTTCAACCTCTGGGGTTTACAATTTTTGGCAGGAATATATTGTAAACTTAAATCAATTGTAGTGCTTTTGTATATTATTGCTCTGTACTGCTAGTTATTGTACCTTGTGAATTTACAGGGTGAATTAACCTCTGGAGTGTGGGAGGAGAAGTCTGATGAGATTTCTTTCGCAGATTATAAATTCACTATAACACATCATTACCTCAAACAAGAATCGTCGGTAGATAAGGACATAAAAGAAGTGTCAAAAGAAGGTATGACTAGTCACCTGAGCTGACTGCATTTATACACCCACTGACTGGAAATCTGACCCATTTAAACCCTTTAATTAACTAGAATAAATGTATCCACCTTTAAATAAACTTGTAGAAGTAGAGCGTCTAGGTTCCAATACTGTTCCAATTCCAATACAAAGTTTTTAGCTTTGTTGGGGTGGATTTTGTAAGTTGGTTTCCATCTCTGTTTTGTTCTTTTCAGTTGGGAAAATTAGTTTCTTCCTCATGCTGTTTTATGTATTCTGTAATTTTGTAAATTGCAATTTTATTTCAATAGATGTTCTTCCTGAAGCAATGCAGGATTTGCTATCCATGAACAATGATTTTCCACCCAGAGCCCATTGTCTGGTCAGATGGTAGGCATATTCTTGATGCTATTTATTATGGGTAGACAATTAGATTTTAATACAAAACTGATACTATGTATGTTTATGAAGTTGTCTCTGGTGAGGAGTCAGCAAAGTCTTGTATCGAAGTATATGTAGAACTTGCATCCATATGTCAATGAAAAGAGCTTTGATGCCGCAAAAACATCTACCATTATTTTTCTGGGAAATTACTTAAATTTAGGAGTGTGAAAGTCTTTTCTAAAATTATTTATTAAAGAACAGGAAAAGCTAAAGTACGTATTCCATGCAAAATATATGTCATGTGCATTAGCCTTTCCTACATACTTTAATTATCATGAGTTATTGTTATTGAAGTGTTTTTAGTGGTGTCCCAGACTAAGACTAATGTTTTTCATTTAGAATGCTTCCAGACTGAGGTTAAGTGATTTTGCTACTATAAAAGCTTGAGAGAACAAAGAAAACTTTCCAAAACAGAAAAGCTGGCAAAGTTCTATATGAGTAGACAATGCTGTGTCGTTATACTTCCAGTAGGATGGCGGTGTGTTTGGATTGAGCGGCTTCTATGAGACGAATCAAAAGTGTAATCGTCCTTTTTAAATTTTTTTTTTATCATTGCAAGATCCTGCTGAACTTTAAGAACTTAAGGTTCTGCAGGTCTACCCGATCAGTGAATTGCTTGTTGACAGAGGAGCTGGACTTGCTGCAGATCATGTTGCTGCCTGTGACAGAGTGGGTAGGCGAAGATGTACAGTCTAATAGCGAGTGATTGTCATAGTTGCATTTCTTGTGGCCGCAGGACCCTGTTGGACATTGTTAATGTGGAATGCTGGAAGGATAATTCACTGGTTCATTGGCAAGCAGAAGAGGAAGACTAAGTTTCAAGCTGTGGCTTAGTTGCCTGCTGACAACTGCCCAAGAGAGAGACATAGAAGTCGGTACACTGCACCAAAATGCAGGAGGTTGGATGGCATGGTGTACACGCTGGAGTTGGTGTTGTCCTCTGGTGTTTGCTTGGCAGAAGACAAGCCATATTGTGTTCGACTGCAGACTGCTGCCACATTCATGGACTCACGAGCTTGGACTGTAGTTTTTAGTGTGACTGTATTTTACTAATTTATTATGTGCAATGATCCAGAACTGGCTTGCCCACAGAAGGCAACAAGTGGTTGTAGACGGGTCATATTCTGCATGGAGGTCAGTGACCAGTGGTGTGCCTCAGGGATCTGTTCTGGGACCCTTACTCTTCGTGATTTTTATAAATGACCTGGAGAGGAAGTGAAGGGATGGGTTAGTAAGTTTGCTGATGACACAAAGGTTGGAGGTGTTGTGGATACTGTGGAGGGCTGTCAGAGGTTACAGTGGGACATTGATAGGATACAAAACTGGGCTGAGAAGTGGCAGATGGAGTTCAACCCAGGTAAGTGTGAGGTGGTTCATTTTGGTAGGTCAAATATGATGGCAGAATATAGTATTAGTGGTAAGACTCTTGTCAGTGTGGAGGATCTTGGGGTCCAAGTCCGTAGGACACTCAAAGCAGCTGCGCAGGTTGACTCTGTGGTTAAGAAGGCATACAGTGTATTGGCCTTCCTCAATTGTGGAATTGAATTTAGGTGCTGTGAGGTAATGTTGCAGCTATATAGGACCCTGGTCAGACCCCACTTGGAGTATTGTTCTCAGTTCCAGTTGCCTCACTACAGGAGGAATGTGGAAACCATAGAAAGGGTGCAGAGGAGAGTTACAAGGATGTTGCCTGGATTGGGGAGCATGCTTTATGAAAACAGGTTGAGTGAACTCAGTCTTTTCTCCTTGGAGTGACGGAGGATGGTAGGTGACCTGACAGAGGTGTATAAAATGATGAGAGGCATTGATCATCTGGATAGTCAGAGGCTTTTTCCCAGGGCTGAAATGCTTGCCACAACAGGGTACAGGTTTAAGGTGCTGGGGACTAGGTACAGAGGAGATGTCAGGGGTAAGTTGTTTTACTCAGAGAGTGGTGAGTGCGTGGAATGGGCTGCCGGCGATGGTGGTGGAGGCGGATATGATAGGGTCTTTTAAGAGACTTTTGGATGGACCTTAGCAAAATAGAGGGCTATGGGTAAGCCTAGTAATTTCTAAGCTAGGAACATGTTCAGCACAACTTTTTGGGCTGAAGGGCCTGCATTGTGTTGTAGGTTTTCTATGTTTCTATGCTAGTAACTTCCCTGTAATTCCATGGGCTCTTATCTTGCTAAGTAGCCTCATGTTTGGTGCCTTGTCAAAGACCTTCTGAAAATCCAAGCACAGGTTTCCCCCACTGTTCAAAGGTAGAGCGTTCCTATGAAATGGTTCGTAAGCTGGAATGTCGTAAAGTGAAGAAGCAATTACCATTTATTTATATGGGAAAAATTTGTGAGAGTTCACAGACCCAAAGAATAACCTACCAATCATGCCAAATAACACACAAAACCTAAAATAGCAGTAACATATAATAAAAGCAGGAATGATCTGATAAATACGCAGCTTATATAAAGTAGGAATACTTTTCTGCAATTATTGCAGCACTGTCCACCATAGCGAAAATCTCATGCAAGCACTCTTGGCAGAAACACACGGCGCAAGCGCTCTCGGCAGAAGCACTCTTTCCAGTAACCTAAAATACACAGCCAATATAAAGTAGAAATAATGTATGTCCAGTGTAGTTTCATTTACAGGAATTAGGAAGACAGTGAGCACACTAATGATGGTGTGTTAGGCTAAGTTGTCGGAGGTTGGGGTGGTGGGAGGTCGAGGAGACCAGGGTGTCATCTCATCGTTGTCTGTTTTCATTAGGGCAAGCAGGTCACCACCTTCTATGTCTGACTGCCTCGATGTCGAAGGTTGAGTTTCGTCGTCTGCTGTGGCTGAAGTGGAAGGCTTGAAAAACGACGCTTGACTATTAGCCTCAAGCATTTTTCTATCATACAGTTCTTTGTAAGCACTCAAACCATCCTGCAAATATGCCCTAAACCTACGTACTCTTTCAAAATTAAAGTTGTTCTTTTCTGCAATCATTGCAGCGTTGTCAATTGCAGCGAAAATTTCACGCAATTGCTTCACGTTCAGTTCCTGGGCGACTTCACTTTCGGGCCGTTCACTACTGCGTTCAGTTTCAATTGTTATCTTTTCCTCTTCATCAGCTCTTCATCTGTCAGTTCTTGGTCATGGGATGCAAAAACCTCTTCAACATCATCTTCGTCAACTTACACAAACCCGTCGCCAAACTCACTATATCCTTGCTTCGTTCACCACGATCAAAACGCTTTATTATGTCTAGTTTTACGCTGTGTAGCACCCTTACGCGCTCTTTTAGGCTTTTCCGATACCTTAGAACTCATCTTGCTAACCGATGCCCAAAATAAATCGTCATAAAACACAGATGCTCACAGGCACGTGTTTAAGCATTGCTGGCTAGAATGCAGTTCTGTGGGAGGAGCTTGGCTGCTCGTGGCGTGCGCTGCCTTTTTCGTAACAGTGAAAACACCTTCTGTTAGCGAAAACAGGTAAGTAATGTAGGTCTTTCGTAACAGCGAGATGTCGTAAAGCGAAAGTTCGAAAAACAGAGGACACCTGTACACCACAGCTACTGCATCTCCTTTGTCTACCCTGCTTGTAATTTCCTCAAAAAATTGCAGTAGGTTAGTCAGGCAGGATATTCCTTTCAGGAAACCATGCTGGCTTTGGCCTATCTTGTCATGTGCCTCCAGGTTCAACGTAATCTGATTCCAATTGATTCCACCAACTTCCCAACCACTGATGTCAGGCTAACAGGTCTATAGTTTACTTTCTGCTGCCTCCCACCCTTCTTAAATAGCGGAATAACATTTGCAATTTTCCAGTCATCTGGTACAATGCCAGAATCCATCGATACTTGAAAGATTATTGTTAATCTTTCCACAATCTCTCCAGCTACTCCCTTCAGAACCAGAGGATGCATTCCATCAGGTTCAGGAGATTTATCTACCCTCAGACCATTAAGCTTCCTGAACACCACCTCAGTCGTAATTTTCACTGCACCTACTTCACTTCCTTGACACTCTTGAATGTCCAGTATACTGCAGATGTCTTCCACTGTGAAGACCAATGCAAAATATGCATTCAGTTCCTCTGCCTTCTCGGTGTCTCTCATTACAACAACTCCAGCGTCATTTTCTATTGGTCCTGTATCTACCCTCAACTCTTTTACCCTTTATATATGTAGCCTCCTGGCACGCCTTAGGCTCGCTCAGCTTGCTTCCATCTAGGGGGAGCAGCTTTTGGCCCCGCCAAACTGAGGCTTACCAAGGGGCTACATATACTTAACTGGGAGTACAGTTAGACGAGAAGCTAGACTGGACTGCCAACACAGATGCCTTGTGCAGGAAGGCACAGAGTCGACTGTACTTCCTAAGAAGGTTGGCGTCATTCAATGTCTGTAGTGAGATGCTGAAGATGTTCTATAGGTCAGTTGTGGAGAGCGCCCACTTCTTTGTGGTGGCGTGTTGGGGAGGAAGCATTAAGAAGAGGGACGCCTCACGTCTTAATAAGCTGGTAAGGAAGGCGGGCTCTGTCGTGGGCAAAGTACTGGAGAGTTTAACATCGGTAGCTGAGCGAAGGGCGCTGAGTAGGCTACGGTCAATTATGGATAACTCTGAACATCCTCTACATAGCACCATCCAGAGACAGAGAAGCAGTTTCAGCGACAGGTTACTATCGATGCAATGCTCCTCAGACAGGATGAAGAGGTCAATACTCCCCAATGCCATTAGGCTTTACAATTCTACCGCCAGGACTTAAGAACTTTTTAAAAGCTATTATTAATGCTTTTTGAGATGGTGATTTAGATGCATATCATATTTTTTTTTACTGAGTTAAGTATTGTATGTAATTAGTTCTGCTACAACAAGTGTATGGGACATTGGAAAAAAAGTTGAATTTCCCCATGGGGATGAATAAAGTATCTATCTATCTATCTATCTAATAAAGTTTTAGTATCTTCTTTGATATTAGTCGCCAGCTTCCTTTCATAATTTGCTAATGACCTTCTTAGTTTCCTTCTGAAAGTTTTTAAAAGGTTCCCAGTCCCCTATCTTCCCACTAGCTTTGGCTTTATTGATTTTGCTCATCTTTTCCTTCCTAATGACCTTTCTTTTGCTTTTACTTTGGCAAAGGCTACACAGGCAGAAAGGGAAGGGGTGGCCACTAGACAGCGTAGCAGTAGGCAGGTAGTGCAGGAGTCCCCTGAGGTCATCTCCCTCCTAAACAGATATATTTTGGATACTGTTGGGGGAGAGTCACCAGGAGATGCTCATGGAGTGGGTACTGTTTCAGATTCGCTCCATAACCTTTACTTTTTTTAACCTGTGATCACCCTTAACTTACTTTTACCTACAACAAAAGATTCTTGCTACTTTTTTGGACTTATCTTTAAGAGTGTACTGTGAATTTTGAAGAAATGAGTACAGAAATGGCTTTAAGATCTAAAGGGCGAGACCCTGGGAAAGATCCTAACGGCAACGGAAAGAAAAAAAAGACCGATCCTAAGCGTACTGAATTGACTTATGATATGTTATTGGAGCTCTTAAATGAAAAATTTAAAGAACAACGACAAACTTTCAAACAAGATCTAAAAGCTTTCCAGGATTCTATGGATAAGACTGATTTTAGTAGTTAAGCAGCAGCAAACTCTAATCGCAACTTTGCAAGAGGAGGCTCGGAAGCGAGACTTGATAATCGAAAAACTGGAGCAGAAATTATCTTTGACGATTAAACAGGTGGAAGCACTTAAAGCCAAGTGTGTCGACTTTGAAAATCGGTCCAGAAGGCAGAACTTACGCATACTTGGTCTCCCGGAAGGTATCGAACAAGAGGACCCCTCGAAGTATTTTGCTCAACTTTTAAAGGATGGGTTCCCTTCTGTATTTCCAGACAGTCCTCTGTTACTTGATCGCACCCACAGAATTATGCGCCGATCATCAAGTTCTTCATCTAAACCACCTGTTGTAATTGTTCGATTTCATTATGTGCATGTCAAAGAGCAACTTATTTGTGTGGCTCGGCATTTAGGGATGGTTAAATTTAAAGATTCCAATTCCGATTAGTGGAGGATTTTAGCCCAGAAGTAATGAAGGCAAGGCTCCTTTTTAAACCTCTGATGTCCGAATGTTATGAGAAAAATCTAAAACCAGCGCTTTTATACCCTGCGAAACTTAGAATCTCGCTTCCGAATGCACCACGGCGTGTTTTTCTCTCCACATCTGAAGCTCGAAGCTTTCTGGATGAGAATTATCCTACTGCTTTGGACTCTCGTTTCTAATAAATGAGTGATTTTGATTGTTACAAGATAGTTTTTGTTTCCAAAACCAGATTTTGTTTCTGGCTATTGGTGTAGGTTTATTCTACATTTTATATTCTAATTAAAGTTTTTTTTTGACATACTAATCTTTTAAATTTACTTAAATTTACCATTGTACTTTATTTTTGGTCATTATTATTAATCCTTTGAAGGTGAATTTTTTTTTAACGGTTTGATATATATCCTTTTCATTTTTTGTGTGACTAAGATGGCAGTTTCTTCTCTAAAATATTTCTTGCTTTTTTTTTGATTTCGCCATTTTTTTTTCTCTCGTCTTCCTATAATGCATTTCTTCTCACATTTTAACTTTTTTTTGTTTGGGTTTTAACCCGATTTATAAGTTACTAGTGTTTATATTCTTTTTGGTTTTTTTTTTACTAGCAATTATATTAAGAAGTTTTAGTATAGTGTTAATTACTTTTTTGGAGTTTGGGTGGATCTCTTTTTTCCTCTATATATTTGGAGTTGCCTTCTGGTGATACGGGGGTAGATTTAGTATCATTCCTTTTTTTTCCTGGCCTCCTCCAGGCTCAGGAAGGGCTTTTTTTTTTCATGGGTGGGAGGTGGGGGATTCCTTTCTAACTCTATTGCTCTTTTTATTAGTTTTTTTTAGTTTTTTCATTTGGGCTGATTTTAAACTACTAAAATGTCCGCGGTGTCGTCACTTCCGGGTCCGCCCCTTATTTTTTGTTCCTCTTCTGGGTACATGAGTTCATAATTTGGTTAACTCTTTATATACCACAGGGTTGATTTTAGAAATATGGCTCAGACCATTAATTTTGTTTCTTGGAATACTAATGGTTTAAACCATCCGATTAAACGGAAAAAGATATTCAAAGTATTCCAAAGACTGAATGCACATATTATTTTTGTGCAAGAAACTCATGTGAAGAAAGAGGACAATCAATGTTTTTTTAGGTTTTGGAGGGATCAACAGTACCATTCGAATTCGAATGCCAAAGTAAAAGGAGTTTCAATTTTTATTGACTCCTATTACATTTGTCCAACACGATATTATTTCGAATCCGAATGCCAGATTTTTGTTAATTACTGGGTTACTTTTTAACAAAAAGGTTGCTATGGTTAATGTTTATGCTCCAAATGTGGATTATCCCGATTTTTTTTAAGTCCTTATATTCATTTAGATTAGGTAGAGAAGTAAATATGTTAATAATGGGTGGTGACTTTAATTGTTGTTTAAATCCTTTGTTGGACAGATCTATATCCACTCAGACTTTACCTAATAAGTCGGCCACTTACATTAATTCTTTTTTTGACTGACATGTGGAATTTTCGATATTTGGAGATTTTGGCATTCTAAGGACAAAGAGTTTTCATTTTTCTCACATGTTTATCATTCTTACTCGAGAATTGACTATTTTTTCATTGACTCTCGTTTTATTCCATCTGTAATTGGTTGTAATTATGACATTATAGCCATCTCTGATCATGCTCCATTGAAACTTTCTATTAAATTAATGGATACAGCTTCTAGTATTAGGCAATGGCGATTTGATTCTACCTTACTGCAAGATCCGGATTTCATTAAATTTATGAAGGAACAGATCGATTTCTTCTTTTCAACTAATTCCACGGATGACATTTCTTGCGGAACACTTTGGGACACTTTTAAAGCATATATACGTGGACAGATTATCTCCTGTTCCGTTGGTTTGAGAAAACGTATTAAGAAGGAAACTCTTTTATTGGTTGATAAAATTAAAGAAATTGACAAGAAATATTCGACTGGTCCTAGTAAGGAGCTTTACAAACAAAGGGTTGAACTTCAAATGGAACACAGTTTATTACTTACATCTTCAATTGAAAATCAATTAATGAAAACCAGATCTGATTTTTATATACATAGTGATAAATCGGGTAAACTGTTAGCTAATCAATTGAAGAATGCTTTGGTTAAATGTCAAATTATTAAGATTCGTCAACAGAATGGTGAATTGACAGTTAACCATGATGAGATAAATCTTTTCAAGATTTTTGTACTTCCCTGTATCATTCTGAATTCCCTCATGATCATAATACCATGCATGATTTTCTTGGGAAATTGAATTTTCCCAAAATTATCATTAGATGATCTTTCAATATTAGAAACTCCTATTACGGATGCAGAAATTAAAGGGGTTATTTCCTCTATGAATTCTGCGAAAGCACCAGGTCCAGATGGGTATACAATGGAATTTTTTAAGTGTTTTTCCTCTACTCTTCCTCCTTGGTTATGCAACGTTTTTGAAGAAGCAGTTAGATTGGGTAAACTGCCACAATCTTTTTATAGAGCTTCCATTTCTTTAATATTGAAAAAAGATAAAGACCCTACTGACTGTGTATCCTATAGACCAATATCCTTATTGAATGTAGATTTCAAGATCTTTTCCAAGTTACTGGCGTCCAGGCTGGAGAAGGTATTACCTCAAATTATTTCGGAAGATCAAACTGGTTTTATTAAAAATCGCTATTTTTTCAATATTAGGAGATTATTGAATATTGTTTATACTCCTTCACATAGCACCTCAGAATGTGTCATTTCATTAGATGCAGAGAAAGCATTTGATAGAGTTGAATGGCCATACTTATTTACTGTGCTTGAGAAGTTTAATTTTAGTCCGACATTCATATCCTGGATTAAACTGATATATCATACTCCAGTAGCCTCGGTCTTTACTAACAATCAAAGATCTCCCCTTTTTCATTTATTTCGGGGTACCAGGCAAGGCTGTCCTCTTAGTCCATTATTATTTGGTATTGCTATAGAACCTTTGGCAATTGCTATTAGAGAATCACCGAACATTTTTGGCATTACTCGTGGGATGGATATACATAAGTTATCATTATACGCAGATGATTTATTATTACCGTAGATTCCGGATTATAAGCCGCTACTTTTTTCCCACATTTTGAACAGCTTTGAACTCTGCGGCCTATAATCCAGAGCGGCTAATACATGGTTTTTTTTTCATGCCGCCTCGTAAACATTTTGCCTTGTAACAGTAGACCAATAAAATTGATGAGTAGTTCACAGAGGTCCAATGAAATTGTACGATAAATCAAGCGCACTTTCACAATTAAATTATTGTAAATCAGTCATTTGTACTCACCCTCATCAACATGGAAAATACTCGAAGCAAGACCCGAGCGCGTCAGACCCGATTAGACCCGATCGCAATGCGCAAGCGTCAGACCCGATTAGACCCGAGCGCATTGCGCAAGCGTCAGACCCGATTAGACCCGATCGCAATGCGCAAGCGTCAGACCCGATTAGACCCGAGCGCATTGCGCAAGCGTCAGACCCGATTAGACCCGATCGCATTGCGCAAGCGTGTCAGACCCGATTAGACCCGATCGCAATGCGCAAGCGTCAGACCCGATTAGACCCGAGCGCATTGCGCAAGCGTCAGACCCGATTAGACCCGATCGCATTGCGCAAGCGTGTCAGACCCGATTAGACCCGAGCGCATTGCGCAAGCGTCAGACCCGATTAGACCCGATCGCAATGCGCAAGCGTCAGACCCGATTAGACCCGAGCGCATTGCGCAAGCGTCAGACCCGATTAGACCCGATCGCAATGCGCAAGCGTCAGACCCGATTAGACCCGAGCGCATTGCGCAAGCGTCAGACCCGATTAGACCCGATCGAAAACGCTGCTTTTAAGTTAAAGTCGATCAATAACTTTTCCTGGTAGGCTGCAATATATATATTTTTACCAGTCGCTAGGAGATATTGGAATGTTGTTCGTGCTGTTCAGTAAAAAAGTATATGCAACGTAATTTGTGTTACCGATACGTATGTATATTTAAAAGTAGCGGTGCGGCCTAAAATCCGGTGCGGCCTTTACAATTAAAAAATTGATTTTATTTCTAAAATTAGAGCCAGCGGCTAATAATCAGGTGCGCTCTGTAGTCCGGAATCTACGGTATATATTTCTGATCCTGAGAAATCCATTCCTGTAGTTATATCATTGTTGGCTCAATTTAGTAATTTTTCCGGGTATAAATTAAATCTTAATAAGAGTGAATTGTTTCCTTTAAATAGACAGGTTCCAATTTATGGAAGTTTACCTTTAAAATTAGTTAATGACTCTTTTATATACTTGGGGATTAAAATTACAAAAAATTATGAGTTACTTAAGGTTAATTATTTACCCTTAATTGATCAGATTACGTGTTTGTTCACTAAATGGTCACCATTATCTTTATCTCTGATAGGTCGGATTAATGCTATTAAGATGATTATTTTACCCAAGTTTTTATATATATTTCAAGCGGTACCAATTTTTATTCTGAAATCTTTTTTTTGCTAATGTTGATTCAAAAATTTCCTCATATATATGGCAGAATAAAAATCCTAGATTAGGTAAAAAAATATTTACAGAAGGCAGGGAAGGAAGGTGGATTGGCATTGCCTAATTTTAGATTTTATTATTGGGCAATTAATATCCGATATTTGATATGTTGGTTAAAGGATTGGGATTTATCTTTTAGCCCTTATTGGGTAAACCTGGAAACTAAATCTGTACAAGGATTTTCATTGGGTTCTATTTTAGGGTCTTCTCTTCCCTTTGCTCTTTCTAAATTGCAGAAACGAATTGACAATCCGATAGTTAAACATACTTTACGTATATGGT